>NC_083707.1:11787045-12090075 GCF_033118175.1 Dama dama
CCAAAAATTATTTAATGACCTGAAGTAATCTGTAAATTGAGGACAAGAGCTTCGAAGCAGCTCTTTCTGAGATATTTAACTGGATAATTCACTTATGAAAACAAGGCAACAAGGTAATGCTGCCACATGTTACCCTATTCACTGCAATTAGCTTCTTAAGCTTGTCCCCAGATAATTTAAACACTGTTCTCTAACATATAAAATCTAAAACATAAGCATTCAGTGTAAACACTGGATATGGAAAAATGGAATTTGCCACAGGTAACCCAGCTATCTGGGGAGACATAGGAGTCACTACAGGATAGAAAAATCACTGATGCACATTGAAAGGAAATCATCCATCACCAGCTTCCTTCTCTTCTTTCCACAACATCACCAGGATCAGGGCTTTGTCATCAGAACCCCTTATTCAGTGACAACCCAGGGGGTAAAAGTAGGGGTTTCCCTGGCAGCTTAGTCAGTAAAAGATTCTGCTTGCAACGCCGGAGACTGCAAGAGACCCAGGCTCGATTCCTGGGTTGGGAAGATCCCCTGGAGAAGGAAATGGCACCCACTCCAGTATTCTTGCCTGGAGAATCCCATGGACAGAGGAGCCTCGTGGGCTACAGCCCATGGGGTCACAAGAGTTAGACACAACTTAGTGACTCAACCGCTACCACCACCAGGGGTAGAAGTAAAATTTTTACATGGGGTGATGAAAGTAACTCAAATTACTAAATCTTATTAACTTAGCCATTTTCCCTAAAGTCTGACTAGCACACTTAAAACTTTACCAAATATGAGAGCATAATACATGATTATTTTAGGAAACAAAACCACAAAACCTAACCACTCATTTGAAAAAACAATTGACTCAAAAAATAAGGAATATTTTAAGTGTAATTAACCACATCTGAAACATCTGAAAATATGTCTAATGGGAGAAGAGGATTAGATCTGACAGAGTGCCTCAAGAACAATGGACAGAGGCTTGTAACACTGTACAGGAGGCTGTGATCAAAACCATCCCCAAGAAAGAGACTTGCAAAAAGGCAAAATGAGGTTGTTTGAGGAGGCTTTATAAATAGATGAGAAAAGAGAAACTAAAGGCAAAGGATAAAGGAGAGATACATCCATCTGAATGCAGAGTTCCAAAGAATAGCAAGGAGAGATAAGAAAGCCTTCCTCAGTGATCAATGCAAAGAAATAGAGGAAAACAATAGAATGGGGAAGACTAGAGATGTCTTCAAGAAAATTAGAGATTCCAAGGGAATATTTCATGCAAGATGAGCACAATAAAGGACAGAAATGATATGGACCTAACAGAAACAGAATATATTAGGAAGAGGTGGCAAGAATACACAGAAGAACTATACAAAAAAAGATCTTCATGACCCAGATAACCATAATGGTGTGATCACTCACCTAGAGCCAGACATCCTGGAATGTGAAGTCAAGTGGGCCTTAAGAAGCATCACTATGATCAAAGCTAGTGGAGGTGATGGATTTCCAGCTGAGCTATTGAAATTCTAAAACATGATGGTGTGAAAGTGTTGCACTCAATATGCCAGTAAATTTGGAAAATTCAACAGTGGACATGGGACTGGAAAAGGTCAGTTTTCATTCCAATCCTAATAAAAGGCAATGTCAAAGAATTGGAGAATGCTCACAATTCTCCAAGCTAGACTTCAACAGTACATGAACCAAGAACTTCCAGATGTTCAAGCTGGATTTAGAAAAGGCAGAGGAACCAGAAGATCAAATTGCCAACATCTGTTGGATCATAGAAAAAGCAAGAGAATTCCATTAAAAAAAAAAAATCTATTTCTGCTTCATTCACTATGCTAACAGCTTTGACTGTGTGGATCACAACAAACTGTGGAAAATTTTTAAAAGAGAAGGGAATGCCGGACTACCTTATCTGCCTCCTGAGAAATCTGTATGCAGGTCAAGAAGAAACAGTTAGAACCAGACATGGAACAATGAACTGGTTCCAAATTGGGAATGAGTACATCAGGGCTGTATATTGCCACCTGCTTATTTAACTTCTATGCAGAGTACATCATGTGAAATGATGGGCTGGATGAAGCACAAGCTGGAATCAAGATTGCCAGGAGAAATATCAATAACCTCAGATATGCGGATGACACCACCCTTATGACAGAAAGTGAAGAAGAACTTGAGTCTCTTGATGGTATTGAAAGAGGAGAGTGAAAAACCTGGCTTAAAACTCAACATTCAAAAAACAAAGATCATGGCATTCAGTCTCATCACTTCATGGCGAATAGATGGGGAAACAATGAAAACAGTGAGAGACTTTATTTTCTTGGGCTTCAAAATCAGTGTAGATGGTGACTGCAGCCATGAAATTAAAAGATGCTTGCTCCTTGGAAGTAAAGTTATGACCATCCTAGACAGCATATTAAAAAGCAGAGACATTACCTTGCTGACAAAGGTCCATCTAGTCAAAGGTTTGGTTTTTCCAGTAGTCATGTTGTGAGAGTTGGACCATAAAGAAAACTGAGGGCTGAAGAATTGATGCTTTTGAACTGTGGTGTTGTATAAGGCTGTTGAGAGTCCCTTGGACTGCAAGGAGATCCAACTAGCCCATCCTAAAGAAAATCAGTCCTGAATATTCATTGGAAGGGCTGATGCTGAAGCTGAAACTCCAATATTTTGGCGACCTGATGTGAAGAACCGACTCATTGGGCACTACCTTGATGCTGGGAAAGATTGAAGGCAGGAGGAGAAGGGTGTTGACAGAGGATGAGATGGTTGGATGGCATCATTGACTTGAAGGACATGAGGTTGAGAAAGCTCTGGCAGTTGGACAGGGAAGCCTGGTGTGCTGCAGTCCATGGGATCACACAGAGTCGGACACAACTGAGTGAGTGAACGGAAGAGAACTCAGGCAGCTATGAAAAACAATATATATACTCTTGAAAAATAAAAATAATGAATAATGAAAATGGAGCTCACATTATCACAATGTCTGAGTAAACTCTTTTTCTGTGGGTTTGCTTCCTATTTCAAATAAGCCTCAC
Organism: Dama dama; assembly: GCF_033118175.1. Lineage (NCBI taxonomy): Eukaryota > Metazoa > Chordata > Mammalia > Artiodactyla > Cervidae > Dama > Dama dama. Next base: position 11,790,069 of record NC_083707.1, read on the forward strand.
TATTTTTCCAATGAAATTTTTACCTACTGTTAACTTCTAGGCTAACAGTTGGAAGCACATATTTTGTTAGCTGGTAATTAGGTATAATTACCTGAAGTGCAACACCTCATGTTAGTTACAGAAACCATGTTCATTGACTGTGGGGGAAATGTCATAGATGAGTGGCTAGTTCAATTTATGCACTATGTGTGAATTTGCTCAGTCATGTCCAGCTCTTTGTGATCCCATGGACTATAGCCCGCCAGGCTCCTCTGTCTATGGGGTTTCCCAGGCAAAAATACTGGAGTGGGTTGCCATTTCCTTCTTCAGGGGATCTTCCCCACCCAGAGATTAAACCCAGCTCTACCACACTGCAGGCAGACGCTTTACTGTCCGAGCTGCTTGTAAATCAGTAAACACCTAGATCATAATTAAGCTTTCCATAGTTAATTTCTCCTACATGGTGGACCAGTTTTATATTGCAGAATACATATTAAGAGGAGAGTCCACTGCTTAACAATCTGTCTGTGAAAGAAGTTCTTAATTTTTACATGAACAGCCATGAAGGTGGATAAAGCCATCAATGGTGGGTGGAATTGAATGAGGCAGTGAAATCTTATCCAAATGTGGAATAAACAACTATCCTGGTGATGATGAAAAACTAAATATTGAACTTACTATACAAGTAATAGGCAATCAAAGGACACCTTGTTGTTTGAAACCTGGTAGGCGAGACCACCTCTTTTGTTCACTCTAGAAGTCCGAGAGAACTTTGTGTGATAAGAGATATGTTTATACTGTACAGACCTATGCAGTAGCCCAGGAGCCACCTGTGACTTTTGCACAATGGAGGGACTGAATTTATAACAGGTTTTTGTTTTCTTTTTTTTTTTCCATTTCAAATTATTTAAAATGAAATAACAATGTATAGCTCCAAGAAACCCCCGGGCTTGCAGAGGCTGGAAGAGGCAAGGGAGAATCTTCCTCTAGAATATTCTGTGGGACATGAAGTCCTGCCAATACCTTGACTTTGGACTTGGCTTCTGGAACTCTGGGAGAATAAATGGCTCTTCTTGGAGCCATCAACCTTGCTGTCATTTGTTACTGCAGCTCTAGAAAACTGATCAGATTGGTTCAGTGAGGAATTTGAAACTGGGGCAAGAGGCAGAAAGGGTCGGAAACAAGGAAGCGTTTGTTCATGACAGAGGTCCAGTGGCATCATCTGTTAATAACTGCCAAGTCTGAGTGCTGGCAGCCGCAGCACCCTCATCAGGCTGCCTGGGTCCTGTAATTTCACTGATGTTCCAAGACCTCGTCTCTATGGCTACTGTCCTCACTGTAAGCCTGTTCCTTCGATCTTCCCCTTAATGGTGTGACTTACCCAATATCATCTATCACCTGGTTTAGGTTAACAAGAATCGATTTTGGTCATCTACAACTAAGATCTAATACCTCAGTGGCTTTGAGCACTTTTCCCAAGCTCAATAATTAAAACTGTGTATATTCTATGTCTAAAGAAATAAAATGTGTGTGCTCTTCATATCTCAAAACTTGAGGCCAGTACAAACAAAATGTGTCTTAGAAATATGATGCCCTTTTCAAAATGAAGCACATGATGAGTTGTCCTATTGTTTAGGGGAAAGCAGAGAAGTGTCTTTTTTTCACATTGAGAATTATGATTGCCATTAGGAAGCCAGGGCTGAGAACATAAAAGCTGCCACAATAGACATGCAAATTGAACTGAAATATTTCTTTTGGCAGCAATTCAATTTTAAAAGTATAACATAGTTATCAGGGAAAATGACATATATATTTGTATTCTTATTTAACAATGACTGTTATTTAAAAAGCTTATTGCATTAGAGAGAAAAAAGCATTCTTCACACTGTAAAAACTTAACATTCCAGTAAGCTGTAAGAAGCATTACTTCACATTATTGTGGATCATTCATATATTTTAAAAGTATTTCTTTTTCGATTAGAACTCAGAAACTGGTAGGGCTAAGTAAACATCTTTATTATTTTCCTAGTCTAAAATTTTAAAAGCCATTTACATTTAAATGATTTGATGAGTGAACCAAATGCCTTGAAATATCCCAGAAAGTTATAGACATCATCTAATTTATAGAATATGTGAATGAATGTATAGATATGTTTTCATTTATTATACCATTTCTGCTTTTTTTAGTATAGACATGTTTTTCATATAAGTATAGCTCTAGTAATACATTAAAACATTTTTAATAATATAGTTCTGTCATACCAACTTTTCATTCTCAAAATTAAGGAACTGAGATTAGGACTGTCATTTGTGTTCCTTGTGTGGTACCTGGTTTATGTTATCTATTGTTTCATAATTATCTGCATCTGCCTTCACCTGTGCAATGATCTATAATTACCTTTGGTATGAAATAATGGTGCACGTTAAATTTAGTATTTTGTAACTGTAGGCTATGACTCTCTTTTGCTTACCTTTTCCTACATGTATGGTTGTCTCATGGTGAAATGGGCTTGTTTTTATCTCATTCTAGTGTAGCCACTGAAAAATCTCAGCTGAGGTTGGTGTTTTGGAAATGATCTGTTTTCCATGTAAAACACCTTGGCCTAGCTGTGAGTATCCACACAACCACAGGCTGAGAGATGCCAGAGTTTATTTTTCTATTTTCTTATCTTCTACAGGCTACATCCTTTGCAAGGGGAGAAATGCTCATACATGCAGGTTGCCATGGAGATGTCCATCTGAATTTTATACTCACTGCATTTAGATCATATCTTCCGTGAAATGTATATGACCAATTGCTACAGTTATGGCCATTCTCTACCTCTTAGAGTAGGAGGCCCCAGCACACAACACCATGTGACATCACATAGGGAAACGCATTTCTTAGGGGGTATTTTCTGAATATACAGAAGGGACTGTAGGAGAAGAAACAATCTTTGTAATATAGGACAGTTTGGATATTTATTCATGCATTTATTTATTTTCTGACTCACAGACTACTCTATTATTAGGTACTAGTTTTGAATGGTGTTATGTTGGATAATTTCTGGAAGTTTTGGTAGTTTCTTTTAGGACATTCCAGTCATGATACTTCGGGATACAAGAGTTCCACCCTGATTAGGATACTTCATTAGACTCAAAGACATTACTTTGGTAGGAGATGGTGTTATTATAGCTCTCCCAGTGCCATGAGGAAAGAGACCCATGTCACTTCTCTGCCTTTGAATGTCTGTCCCCAACTAGGTAAAAGTACCACTTCAACCCTGAAGGGCAAGTGCCAATAGGCATGTCGGTGTCATCCTTGCAGTGACATAAGGAAGTTATATCCAGGCTCATATTTCATCTGCTTGAGGCAGATAATAAGGATACTGCTGATGCATTAAAAAAATAAAAGTAAAACAGGAACTAAAAAAGGGAAAGGCATATAGAATATTCAGTATAAAGAAAGAAAATGCAATTTACAAGTGAGTGCAATTATATGTTAAGATACTTAGATAATTCACATCTACTTAAGATGAAGAAGTCTTCTAACTGGATCCTTTGTTGTTCTTTTTGTTCAGTTGCTCAGTCGTGTCTGACTCTTTGAGACCCCATGAACTGAGGCATACCTGGCTTCCCTGTCCTGAAACTCATGTCCATGGAGTTGGTGATGCTATCCAACCAGCTCATTCTAGGTCTGGATCTTTAAACTTCATTAAACAGTTTATCATGGAGTTGTATTAAAGGCAAAAGCTTGAGACTTTTTTTTACCTAAAAACTAGACAGATTATCTATAAATTACCTGAGAGAAAATGCATTTCAACTAAGAACACAAAGAATCTAAGAGCAGTAAGACTTCTGTTGTGAGAAAATAAAGTGGATGTTGAACTTTACCAGTTTGGAGTTGTGGCCATTGGATTAAGCTGAACAATTAAAGGACAGTCATGGAAACACTGTACTCAACAGACATTATTATTGCTGCATTTGGGAGGGTGCTGCTTGTAATCACTGAGATTGTGTGTCTAATTTTATAAAGGGTTTACAACATTTAAGAGAATCCTGCATTATGACTATATAAAGTGCTGGGCCTGTGGAAAGCTAAATTTACTAAGTTTACAACCAGTTTTAAATGGTTTGGAAGATCTAAATCACCATATACATGCATTCAAAAAATTTGTTAGTTTGTGTAAATAACATTTGAATAGTAAGAGGTCATGTCTAAGTAGCACTGACTTTAACATTAGACTTTATTCCTGAAATGTCTTCGGAAGATGTATTTTTCACATTAGAGCTATTGATTCCTGATCTTGATTTTGTCACCATCGATTACAGCACCCCTTTTTACTTCAGAGAATCAGCAAGAATATTCTCTCAGGCCCAACATGATGAATGTCAGGCCCCTTAAAACTCACCGAAGAATTGATGCTTCTGAAATGCAGTGCTGAAGAAGACTCTTGAGAGTCCCTTGAACATCAAGGAGATTAAATCAGTCAACCCTAAAGGAAATCAACCCTGAATATTCATTGGAAGGACTGGTGTTGAAGCTGAAGATCCAATACTTTGGCCACCTGATGTGAAGAGACAGCTAACTGGAAGAGACCCTGGTACTGAGAACGACTGAGGGCAAGAGGAGAAGTGGGCAGCAGAGAATGAGATGGTTGGATGGCATCACTGACTCAAACGACACTCTCCACTCCTTCCCTGCAGATAGCTTCATCGGTACTGTTTCTCTAGATTCCATTTCTGTGCATTAATATACGGGATTTGTTTTTCCCTTTCTGACTTAATTTCTCTTTCTTTTCTTTTTCAAAGAATAACAGTTTTAAAAATGAACATCGTTTTTTTTTAACAATAAAGGAAGGAATTCATTGGGTAATTACTAAGGGAAGATTTAGGACTTTTTAAGTGCTAGAAAAGGGAAAATCATGATGACTCAGCTAATTAAGCCTTCAAAAAGAGCACTTGGAATAAGAGAATTAGTCCTGTGTATACACAGTTTATTTTTTTGGGCTCCAAAATCACTGCAGATGGTGACTGCAGCCATGAAATTAAAAGACGCTTACTCCTTGGAAGGAAATTTATGACCAACTTAGACAGCATATTAAAAAGCAGAGACATTACTTGGCCAGCAAAGGTCTGTCTCGTCAAGGCTATGGTTTTTCCAGTGGTCATGTACGGATGTGAGAGTTGGACTGTGAAGAAAGCTGAGCGCCGAAATATTGATGCTTTTGAACTGTGGTGTTGGAGAAGACACTTGAGAGTCCCTTGGACTGCAAGGAGATCCAACCAGTCCATCCTAAAGGAGATCAGTCCCGGGTGTTCGTTGGAAGGACTGATGATGAAGCTACAATTCCAGTACTTTGGCCACCTCATAGGAAGAGTTGACTCATTGAAAAAAACCCTGATGCTGGGAAGGATTGGGTGCAGGAGGAGAAGGGGGTGACAGAGGATGAGATGGCTGGATGGCATCACCAATTCGATGGGCATGAGTTTGAGTAAACTCCGGGAGTTGGTGATGGACAGAGAGGCCTGGCGTGCTGCGATTCATGGGGTCGCAAAGAGTCAGACAAGACTGAGCGACTGAACTGAACTGAACTGAACTGAACTGATACACAGTCTGTTAAAAGAAGTCCCTTTGCTCACTGATTAGAATAGTATTCTCATCTCATTCACATAAGTGCAGTAAGAATCTGACATCCTGAAGTCACCAAAAGCCCATGGTCCTTATCAACTTCAGTTTATTAGGACCTGTTGTGAAGAAACATGATGTCAGTTTTGATATCTTCTGGGTAAGAGTTGCTGTAATTGGAAATGTTTACTTTATGATCCCCAGTCTTTGAAAAGCAGTAAAGGAAAAATAAAGCTATGGTTCAAGTTATGTTGGGTCCTTTATATATTAATTTCATAAAGAAAAAAAAATATATATATATACCTGAGCTTTGATTTGGACTCAGAAAGACTATGTGCTAAAGGCTATGGACTGTGTGCCTGGAGTGTGGGAAAAAAATCAACTGATTTGAAGCATATGGACACTGATGATGACATTGATGATAATGATGGTGGTGGTAATGATGGTGGTTTCTTTGGCATATCCTGAGTAATAAGCACTGTTCTAAGATCTTTGCATATGTTGACTCATATTTTGTCCTTGGAGCAACCTTGCAAATTGAGTACTGCTATTTTCTCCATTTTGTGGATCATTAAACAAAACATAACAATATTGGGTGGCTCCCCTAGGTTTATACAGCTGGTAAATGGCAAAAGCTATTCATTAAATGTGATTATACTAAAATAAGAGGACAGAATCTTTATCCAGAGCTGCTAGTTTATCAAGAAAAGAAGTCACTCAAGTTTTCATAATATTAAGACAGTTTATTTGTATGTAAAATTAATACTGAAAATGTATTTTAAACTATTTTAAAGCTTAATAGTATGCTAGCTTCTTCACTATCACTTTTAACTGAGTATATTTTCTTTAAACTATGTCTACTAAATACTTGTTTTATAGATAAATCTTGCCTAGAAATGCTATCATTTGTAAAATAAATAAAATTAAAACAATTTAAAAAATATTTAGACACCCAGAAATGTTTCCCTTCTTAAGATAATGCCTCTTCAAGAAGAAACTCAAAAGTATTAAACTGAAATCTGAACCTTTTCAGATAAAAGTAGTGAAAATAATTTCTTGAGAACAAACAACAACAGCAAATTCTTGTGTTAGACTTATACACATTTATGTGTTATCTGGACTATTTAAAGCAGGTCACCAAATTAAATATGCATAAAATTAACAATAAAACTCATTATTTTCAAAACTATCTCTGATCCTTAACATAACAATTTAAAATTTGATTGTGGCAGTTTAAGAAACTGGTGGACTTTTTTTATTTTAGGTAGTTATTTTTCAGGTAAAAAACTTATCTTTTTAGGTAACACAAGCAAATCCAGCCTCACTTTCATAGTCATCAACATTTTAGGATTTACAGGAAAAGCAGTCAGCTTGGTATCTTGCTGGTGGCCATACAGAGGCTGAATTCCACCAGATGGCGCCTGTCCACTGCTTCAGATCAGACACTACCCAAGCCCGGCGGGCTGGGAAGAGGATCATACATGGGAGCCAATCTGGTGAATGCCCAGGTGGGAAGGGCAATTAAAGAAACAGAAAGACTCGGAGAGAGGCTGCTGAAATAAAAGCTGTGCCCTTGAAAGGGAAGGGCCACACAATTAGGCTCAGGAGAAAACAAAGACTTAAAGAGCCCATAGAGGCAGGGTTAATCTGTGCCCCATAGTTTTAGGGATAAGATCAAGGTATTTTTGCCTTTTGGCTAAGGAAGAATAGCAGCCCTTCCTGGAATTAAAAATGATAGTATCTCCCTAGAAACTACTGATCTCTCTTAAGATCCCATAAAGTATGCAGGTGGTGTTTTCTTATCTAAAGAGACTTGCTAATTCCACAAGTAATGTGAAAAAATGGGATTACCACAGCCAAAGAAATTGTCAGTCTAAAATTCCTAGAAATTTCTTGGATGCAATTTCATCAAGCTAAAAATATATTAGTGGCCCCTTTTTGGATATTTTTTTTAATTTTGATTTTTTAAAATTCTATGTCATATTTAAGGAATGCATTGGATCCGATCAACAGGGCAACTTCAAGTGATTGTGTTCATTTTCTGTGATAATTGTGCAGAGCCAACGGAATGGGAATTGGGGGACCATGGTGAGTTTTGAAAGTGAAAGTGAAAGTCACTCAGTCATGTCCAACTCTTTGCTACCCCATGGACTGTCCATGGAATTCTCCAGTCCAGAGTATTGGAGTAGGTAGCCTTTCCCTTCTCCAGGGGATCTTCCCAACCCAGGGATCGAACCCAGGTCTCCTGCATCTCAGGTGGATTCTTTACCAGCTGAACCACAAGGGAAATCCAAGAATACTGGAATGGGTAGCCTTTCCCTTCTCCAGGGGATCTTCCCAACCCAGGAATCGAACTGGGGTGTCCCTCATTGCAGGCGGATTCTTTACCAACTGAGCTATCAGGGAAGCCCCTGATGAGTTTTAACTGATGTAAAAAATGACTATTTCCACTAAACTTTCTATACCAATAATTCCTAAATTATGCGTTATTCTATGTAAAAGTTAAAATATACAAGAAGGGGCTAACTATCTGAACCCTATTTGTAAATACATCAAAAGACTTCTAAACATAATTTAAATGTTGAAACAAAATATTTCAATGCTAGCTAACATATTTTTTTAGGAGTTTGTTGTTTTGAAGTTGAAAAGATGGCTTAAAAATGTTGACCTTTAGTACTCTCCTCGCTAAACTCTAGATTAGATATCGAACATCAATGAACATGACTATTGTAGGTCAGGTTTGTTTTTTTTTTCAAATTATGTAAAACATCTTTTCATTCAAGATATTTAAACTGAAGTTAATGTGAAACTTTTGAATGGCTTGATTCTGCTACAGATTTTGTGTTCCTATTGTCATTGTCTAAAGAAAACATTTTACTGTTTAGATAATAAGACAGATGTATAAAATGTATAATAGACAGTTCCTTTATGTTTTTACATCCTTAACAATGCTGGAGCAATTGAGGCAAAAAATAGTAGTTGAGGAAAGAAATAGTTGAGGAAAGAAAGAACACATTGACTACATTTTATGTATTAGTCAGTGTTCTCCAGAGAAATAGAATCAATAGTTTGTGTGTGTGTGTGTGTATATATATACACACATATATAGGAACGTGCTTAGTCACTTGGTCATCTGACTCTTTGTGACCATTTGGACTGTAGCCTGCCAGGCTCCTCTGTCCATGGGATTTTTGGGGCAAGAATACTGGAGTGTGTTGCCATTCTCTCCTTCAGGGATGTGTGTGTGTGTGTGTGTGTGTGTGTGTGTGTGTGTATGGAAAGGTATTTATTATAAAGAATCTATTCACTCAGAGTCTGAGAGGTCCTGTGATATGCCACCTGCAAGCTAGAGGCCCAGGAGAGTCAGTGGTACGAGTCAGTACATGTCTATAGCGCTTCAAACCAGGAGCACCAGGGGAAGAAGAAGATAAATGTCTCAGCTCAAGTAATTAGGCAGGAAGAAAAGGGGTCAAATTCCTCCTTCATCTGCATTCTGTTCTATTCAGGTTCTCAACTGTTAGATGGTGGCCCCACTGAGAAAGGCAGTCTACTCTATGGATTTCACTAATTCAATTGTCATCTCCTCCAAAATACCCACGGTTTCCCTGGTAGCTCAGCTGGTAAAGAATCTGCCTGCAATGCAGGAGGCCCTGGTTCAGTTCCTGGGTTGGGAAGATCCTCTGGAGAAGGGAAAGGCTATCGACTCCAGTATTCTTGGGTTTCCCCAGTGGCTCAGATGGTAAAGAATCCACCTGCAATGCAGGAGACCTGGGTTCAACCCCTGGCTTGGGAAGATCCCCTGGAGGAGGGAATGGTAACCCACTCCGGTATTCTTGCCTGGACAATCCCCATGGACAGAGGAGCCTGGTGGGCTACAGTCCATGGGGTCACAAAGAGTCGGACACAGACAGAGCAACTAAGCAGAAGCACCAAAACACTCTCATGGACACACCCAGAAATATTGCTTAACCTGTGCATCCAAAGGCCGGTCAAGGGGCAATCCCTCTCTGAGACGAGATGGATTCAAATTTGGGTAAGCCTCACTTTTATCCTAATGTTGTGGGCCGGGGGCATGCCACAGGGGGCAGCTCTGGGTGGAATTCCACTTGGTTCTCATTCACCCTTCCAACCTTCTTTAATTGCCAGACTTGCAGCTCCTGTTCACCTCTAAATGCTTCCAAAAGTCCTTTTGAGCTTAGGCGTAGTCAAAGTTTGGGGGCCATTTTCCTCCTGTGTGAAATGTGCTTTGTTATTATCTTCTGGGTTGAATGCTGGACACTTCACAACTTAGCATAGTCTCCCTTGTCTTACTGAAGCATTTTCTGAACCCTTTAAATAGACCTAAATACTCATCCAACATTGTCCTGCAATACCTATCAGTTCAGTTCAGTTCAGTCGCTCAGTTGTGTCTGACTCTTTGTGACCCCATGAATCACAGCACGTCAGACCTCCTTGTCCATCACAAACTCCCGGACTTTACTCAAACTCATGTCCATCAAGTTGGTGATGCCATCCAGCCATCTCATCCTCTGTTGTCCTCTTCTCCTCCTGCCCCCAATCCCTCCCAGCATCAGGGTCTTTTCCAATGAGTCAACTCTTCACATGAGGTGACCAAAGTATTGGAGTTTCAGCTTCAGCATCAGTCCTTCCAATGAGCACCCAGGACTGATCTCCTTTAGGATGAACTGGTTGAATCTCCTTGCAATCCAAGGGACTCTCAAGAGTCTTCTCCAGCACCACAATTCAAAAGCATCAACTTTTCGGTGCTCAGCTTTCTTCACAGTCCAACTCTCACATCCATAGATGACCACTGGAAAAACCATAGCCTTGTCTAGACGTAATTTTGTTGGCAAAATAATGTCTCTGCTTTTTAATATGCTGTCTAGGTTGGTCATAACTCTCCTTCCAAGGAGTAAGCATCTTTTAATTTCATGGCTGTAATCACCATCTGTAGTGATTTTGGAGCCCAAAAAAGTAAAATCAGCCACTGTTTCCACTGTTTCCTCATCTATTTCCCATTAAGTGATGGGACCAGATGCCATGATCTTAGTTTTCTGAATGTTGAGCTTTAAGCCAACTTTTTCACTCTCCTCTTTTACTTTCATCAAGAGACTTTTTAGTTCCTCTTCACTCTCTGCCATAAGGGTGGTGTCATCTGCATATATGAGGTTATTGATATTTCTCCCAGCAATCTTGATTCCAGCTTGTGCTTCTTCAAACCCAGCGTTTCTGGAGATGTACTCTGCATATAAGTTAAATAAGCAGGATGACAATATACAGCCTTGACGTACTGCTTTTCCTATCTGAACCAGTCTGTTGGTCCATGTCCAGTTCTAACTGTTGCTTCCTGACCTGCACATAGGTTTCTCAAGAGGTGGGTCAGGTGGTCTGGTATTTCCATCTCTTTCAGAATTTTCCACATTTTTATTGTGATCCACACAGTCAAAAGCTTTGGCATAGACAATAAAGCAGAAATAGATGTTTTTCTGAAACTCTCTTGCTTTTTCAATGATCCAGCTGATGTTGGCAATTTGATCTCTGGTTCCTCTGCCTTTTCTAAAACCAGCTTGAACATCTGGAAGTTCACAGTTCACGTATTGCTGAAGCCTGGTTTGGAGCATTTTGAGTATTACTTTACTAGCATGTGAGATGACTGCAATTGTACGGTAGTTTGAGCATTCTTTGGGATTGCCTTTCTTTGGAATTGGAATGAAAACTGACCTTTTCCAGTCCTGTGGCCACTGCTGAGTTTTCCAAATTTGCTGGCATATTGAGTGCAGCACTTTCACAGCATCATCTTTCAGGATTTGAAATAGCTCAACTGGAATTCCATCACATCCACTAGCTTTGATCATAGTGATGCTTTCTAAGGCCCAGTTGACTTCACATTCCAGGATGTCTGGCTCTAGGTGAGTGATCACACCATCGTGATTATCTGGGTTGTGAAGATCTTTTTTGTACAGTTCTTCTGTGTATTCTTGCCACATCTTCTTAATATCTTCTGCTTCTGTTAGGTCCATACCATTTCTGTCCTTTATCAAACCCATCTTTGCATGAAATATTCCCTTGGTATCTCTAATTTTCTTGAAGAGATCTCTAGTCTTTCCCAATCTGTTGTTTTCCTCTGTTTCTTTGCATTGATCACTGAGGAAGGCTTTCTTATCTCTCCTTGCTATTCTTTGGAACTCTGCATTCAAATGGGAATATTTTTCCTTTTCTCCTTTGCTTTTCACTTCTCTTCTTTTCACAGCTATTTGTGAGGCCTCCTCAGACAACCATTTTGCCTTTTTGCATTTCTTTTCCATGGGGTTGGTCTTGATCCCTGTCTCCTGTACAATGTCATGAACCTCCATCCATAGTTCATCAGGCTCTCTGTCTATCAGATCTAGTCCCTTAAATCTATTTGTCACTTCCACTGTATAGTCATAAGGGATTTGATTTAGGTCATACCTGAATGGTCTAGTGGTTTTCCCTACTTTCTTCAATTTAAGTCTGAATTTGGCAGTAAGGAGTTCATGATCTGAGCCACAGTCAGCTCCCAGTCTTGTGTTTGCTGAGTGCATAGAGCTTCTCCGTCTTTGGCTGCAAAGAATATAATCAATTTGATTTTGGAGTTGACCATCTGGTGATGTCCATGTGTAGAGTCTTCTCTTGTGTTGGAAGAGGGTGTTTGCTATGACCAGTGCTTTCTCTTGGCAAAAGTCTATTATCCTTTGCCCTGCTTCATTCTGTACTCCAAGGCCAAATTTGCCTGTTACTCCAGGTGTTTCTTGACTTCCTACTTTTGCATTCCAGTCCCCTATAATGAAAAGGACGTCTGTTTTGGGTGTTAGTTGTAAAAGGTCTTGTAGGTCTTCATAGAACCATTCAACATCAGCTTCTTCAGTGTTACTGGTTGGGGCATAGACTTGGATTACCGTGATATTGAATGGTTTGCCTTGGAAACGAACAGAGATCATTCTGTCATTTTGAGATTGCATCCAAGTACTGCATTTCAGACTTTTTTGTTGACCATGATGGCTACTCCATTTCTTCTAAGGGATTCCTGCCCACAGTAGTAGATACAATGGTCACTGGAGCTAAATTCACCCATTCCAGTCCATTTTAGTTCACTGATTCCTAGAATGTCGACATTCACTCTTGCCATCTCCTGTTTGACCACTTCCAATTTGCCTTGATTCATGGACCTAAAGATTCCAGGTTTCTATGCAATATTGCAAATGTTAGTTACATCTTAGCTTTTAATGTAATCCTATCTCCTCCCTGAGGAATATGTATATATGTTCAGTTGCTCAGTTGTGTCTGACTCTTTGTGGCTCCATGAACCATAGCCCAGCAGGTTCCTCTGTCCATGGGATTTCCCTGGCAAGAAAACTATATATATACTCAGCACTTAACAAGAATTATCATCTAGTGAATAATTGAATAGAGAAGCAAAGTTAATCACTAAGTTAGCCCGAATGAAATCAAAAGAGAATCAAATATCAAAGTACACTGAGGATAAACTCAGAGGTATAGGAATTTTTTTTACCAAAAAGAAATACCTAGAAATTCCCATTCAAGAAAAGAGTAAAAGATGGCAAAGGAGGGAGAATCAAAAATAGAAATCAGAAAACATTTATGAACTAGTGTAAATAAGGCTAAATGTAGAAGAGCAGAGTGAGTATCTGAGAATTCATTAATCTTTGTATTGCTAACAGAGCTGAGTGAGCATGTGCTATAAACAATCTACTACATATAAGGTGGGTGGGGATAGGTTTGTAAAAAGAACTCAACTCAAGAACTTCTTAATTGCTAATTAAAACTCAGAAGAGTAGCTTGAGATAAAATTTATCTTAGTAGGATAGTGTTAAAGACTATGCAAATTGTAAAGGGTTACCTTCTGCTACACCCGATCAGTGGAGGAGGTAACTGGTGAAGGTGGACCAGAATCATAAATCTTCCCCATCTGCTTAATAATGCTTCCCAGGGGACACTTGAACTGAATAAACTGCTTTGAGCAAAGATAACATGTGGGAAGACAAAGGGAATTCTTAAGGTTAAAAAAAACTTAATAGAACACTTTCAGTATATGAAAAAACAACTTTCATTTGAGGAACATCATCCATAAGAGTAGATGGGGCCTCCGTGAAGAATATAAGTGACAAGCTCCTTTACACAGACATGTAGCTTCTTTGCTTATATGTGCTCTCCTTCAGGTATGTATAAGGCACACAAAGTACAGGAACATTGAGCCACAAAAGTCTAAATTGAATTTAGATACTCAGCCCCAGAGCAGAAGATGTAATACTCTTCATCTTGTTATCATAACCTTAAAAAATGCAACATTAGGTAATACCTTGCCTGGTTGTGGTGAAATTAAGTGAAATGCTGTATGAAAAATGCTTACTAAATGTGATGAAATAATGTGAGTGAAATTTATAGTAGGAGCCTAGGAAATATTAAAGCATATTAAATGAGTTCTCCTTCTGCCACCATTTTTATTGGCCTGTGAGAGAGGCTAATCTGTCTCCCTCTTTAGTGCCTCTCCTCACTTAGAAACTTGAATCCTGAGAAAGAAAAGATACACAATTTTATAGCAATGGCAGATTTTTAAATTTTAAATTGAGTTTATGATGAAGAGATGTTGGCACGTTGTAAAAAATATATATGTATAGATAGTCATAAGCAACATGTAAATTGCTTTCTAGGAGTCCACATATCTCCAATTCTTAATTATTTCATGGACATTTTTGTGACAAGTAGGACATTAAAAAAGAATTTATGGAAATTAGAAAAGGCTTGCATTATTATTATTACAATAAAAAGACTTTTGATCAGTAAAGTTATTTAGTTTCTGAGAGGACTACAGATGAAAGAAATTTGAAGAACCAATAAAACATGGTTAAACCTCTGAACATTTTAGTGCTGAGCTATTATTTTTACTTATACTAAAAGACAGCAGGAAATTTAGATATGATATACATAGACTTCAACATTATAATGAACCTGAAATTATACTCATTGTTTCAAGGTCATTCATCAGACTGGCTGTGTAAAACAGATGAACCAATTGCTGAGTTTTGTTACTTATGGCAAATCTTTGTGTTTCAACTTAAAAAAAAAAGAGAAGAATCGGTTGCAGAAATAACAGTGCATTATTACTACAAGAGGTTTTTAATAAGCTAAATTTAATTAGACAGCTTATTATATGCCATTTCCTTCTCCAGGAGATCTTCCCAGCCAAGGAATTGAACCCAGGTCTCCTGCATTGTAGGCAGATGCTTTATCTTTTGAGCCACCAGGGAAGTCCTTATTATATGCAAATATCTTTAAAGTCCAAGAGAAACTTTGGCACCAGATAGTTGACTAAATTTCTTTATTGACTGTGTTATTTCCTATTATTAATTATGTTTTCATGTCAAGAATCAATAATCTTGTGCCCAATTCAACCTTATGATTTTCATTGTAGGATTTCCATGGTTATTTGAACAGAGTAATCTTGAACATTAACATTCAGTCATAGTGAAAATATTAAAAAAGAGCAGATTTAAATTCATGCCATATAATAACTTATAATTCCCTAAAAATAATATAAAACTATTTTTACTATATGCAAAGTAATTTTCACAACAAAATGTGATTAACATACTTTATATAAAATACTGAAAATTCAAAACCAGATGTAGCAGCAACAAAACATCACTTCTCTAGTTTTTTAATCCCTTAATTTATGCATGTAATATGTCAGCAAATTTGGAAAACTCAGCAGTGGCCACAGGACTGGAAAAGGTCAGTTTTCATTCCAATTCCAAAGAAAGGCAATCCCAAAGAATGCTCAAACTACTGCACAATTGCACTCATCTCACACACTAGTAAAGTAATGCTCAAAATTCTCCAAGTCAGGCTTCAGCAATACGTGAACCGTAAACTTCCAGATGTTCAAGCTGATTTTAGAAAAGGCAGAGGAACCAGAGATCATATTGCCAACATCCGCTGGATCATCGAAAAAGCAAGAGAGTTTCAGAAAAACATCTGTTTCTGCTTTATTGTCTATGCCAGAGCCTTTGATTGTGTGGATCACAATAAACTGTGGAAAATTCTGAAAGAGATGGAAATACCAGACCACCTGACCCACCTCTTGAGAAACCTATATGCAGGTCAGGAAGCAACAGTTAGAACTGGACATGGACCAACAGACTGGTTCCAGATAGGAAAAGCAGTACGTCAACGTTGTGTATTGTCACCCTGCTTATTTTATTTATATACAGTGTACATCATGAGAAACGCTGGGCTGGATGAAGCACAAGCTGGAATCAAGATTGCCAGGAGAAATATCAATAACCTCAGATATGCAGATGGCACCACCCTTATGGCAAAAAGTGAAGAAGAACTAAAGAGACTCTTGATGAAAGTGAAAGAGGAGAGTGAAAAAGTTGGCTTAAAGCTCAACATTCAGAAAACTAAGATCATGGGATCTGGTCCCATCACTTCATGGGAAATAGATGGGGAAACAGTGGAAACAGTGGCTGATTTTATTTTTCTGGGCTCCAAAATCACTGCAGATGGTGATTGCAGCCATGAAATTAAAAGACACTCACTCTTTGGAAGGAAAGTTATGACCAACCTAGACAGCATATTAAATAGCAGAGACATTACTTTGCCAACAAAGGTCCATCTAGTCAAGGCTATAGTTTTTCCAGTGGTCATCTATGGATGTGAGAGTTGGACTATAAAGAAAGCTGAGTGCTGAAGAATTGATGCTTTTGAACTGCGGTGTTGGAGAAGACTCTTGAGAGTCCCTTGGACTGCAAGGAGATTCAACCAGTTCATCCTAAAGGAGATCAGTCCTGGGTGTTCATTGGAAGGACTGATGCTGAAGCTGAAACTCCAATACTTTAGCCACCTGATGTGAAGAGCTGACTCTTTGGAAAAGACCCTGATGCTGGGAAAGATTGAGGGCAGAAGGAGAAGAGGACGACAGAAGATGAGATGGCTGGATACCTTCACCAACTCAATGGACATGAATTTGGGTGGACTCCAGGAGTTGGTGATGGATAGGGAGGCCTGGCATGCTGCGATTCATGGGGTTGCAAAGAGTCGGGCATGACTGAGCGACTGAACTGAACTGAACTGAATATTTTAAAACTTCTGAAACTTGAATTTGTTGTTCAGTTGCTCAGTTATGTCTCCTTGCGACCCTGTGCACTGCAGCAAGCCAGGCGTCCCTGTCCTTCACCATCTCCTGGAGCTTACTCAAACACATACATTGAGTTGGTGATGCCATCCTAACATCTTGTCCTCTGTTGTCCCCTTATCCTCCTGCCTTCAATCTTTCCCAGCATCAGGGCCTTTTCCAATGAGTTGGCTCTTCACATTAGGTGGCCAAAATACTGCAATTTCAGCTTCCACATCTGTTCTTCCAATGAATATTCAGGGTTGATTTCCTTTAGGATTGAGTGGTTTGATCTTGTTGTCCAAGGGATTCTCCAGAGTGTTCTCCTGCACCACAGTTCAAAGGAATCAATTCTTCAGTGCTGTCTTTTTTATTGTCCAGTTCTCACATCTGTACATGACTTCTGGAGAAACTATAGCTTTCACTATACGGACCTTTGTTGGCAAAGTAATGTCTCTGCTTTTTAATATGCTGTCTAGGTTGGTCATAGCTCTTCTTTCAAGGAGCAAGTGTCTTTAATTTCATGACTGCAGTCACCATCTGTAGTGATTTTGGAGCCAAAGAATATAAAGTCTGTCACGGTTCCCACTGAATACATCTCAATAAATTTCTAGGTCTATTGGAAGTGGGGCCCCCCTCCTTTCATAAAGATACTGTATAATTAATAAATGACTTATAATCCAAAACACAATTATTATACCAAATGAGAAATATCATTTTAGTAGAGTATATCCAATATGACAGGTGGTGCTAGTGGTGAAGAATCCGCCTGCCAATGTAGGAGACATAAGAGATGCTGGCTCCATTCCTAGGTTAGGAAGATCCCCTGGAGAAAGGAACAGCTACCCACTCCAGTGTTCTTGCCTGGAGAATCCCATGGACAGGGGAGCCTGGTTGGCTCCAGTCCATGGGATCACAAATAGTGGGACACGACTGAAGTGATATAGTATGAACACACCCATTATGACACTCCTAGGTGGATATCAGCATTCTGGGGGTTCCTCTATTTATAATATCTTTAAGACACTGAGCTGAAACACTACTTTACATGCTGTGGAGATTTGTGATAACCAGGGCTTTGTGAGGAACAGTTGGGAAGTAAGTTTAGGATGTGGCGAAGTTTGGGATCAGCCAGACTACAAGTTATTCTTCCTATTTTATCTGCCCTTAGTCACTGGTTTGGGTTTTGGGTCCTGATATTGTCTTTTGCCAGTTACCTTTGTTGCACACTCATGCACTCACTTTTTCATAAACCCCCCAAGATTCAACTATGAAGAACATCTTTATTGAAATGTATGGACATAATTGGAATGTAATCTTATTCCATTCAATAAACAACTTAAATTTAATGTAACCTCTAAATCTAGTTGTCATTTTTGAATGCATAGTGTTTCTTTCTTGTTTGTTTCTCAGTATTTCTTAAAATCTTGGCATGCTTCTAGGTGCCTAGCATCTTTCTGTTGTTACTGGGTTCCTTATACTGTCTTTCTCCTTTGCTTCCTCTAGAATTTAGGATTTTTCTTATATTAATTTATTTCCTAATCATCTCCTCCATACACATAATACAGACAGGGTGAAAATACTAATTCTCACCATACACTGTCTCCCTGAAAAATTCTTTAAATGTGAAGATATACATAAGCTAAGGTAAAGAGATGAAACAAGATATACATGTACATAGGAATCTTAGAGCTGAACGGCCTAAATTAGTATCAGGCAACATAGACTGTAGGAAAAGAAATATGAATAGAAACAAAGATATATTCAGTGGTGTTGAAAGAGCCTAGATGCTAGATGAAGGGATCAATTATAAATGTATATGCATCTTGTAACAGGGTTTTCAGATATATGAAGCTAAATCTGATAAAATTAAAAGATACTTAAATAATTTCCTAATTACACTCAGATATTTCATTTCGGCAATCCCAATAAATGAAAAAAAAAAAAATGTAGAAACCCAGAAGTTTTATAGAAGTCTTTGAACAACACTTTTATTTATAAAACACTTACAGAATAGTCCATCCAGCCACAGTCACTGAATGTGCATCCTTTTCAAGTAGGCATAAAGCTGACCAAGGAGAGAACCAATGCTAGACCATAAAACAAAGGCCCATGAATGCTAAAAGATTCAAATCTTATAAAATGTATTACCTAATCACAAAGGAACTTAATTAGGAATAAACAACAGGAAAAAATTAGGAAACTTCCATTTAGGAAATAAATAGAAAATATATGTTCAAATAACCTGTGTGTCAAAGAAACAAATTTCAAGAAAAATTAGAAAATATCATGATCAATTTCAACATATTTGAACTTCTGTGATGCAGCTAGAGAATTGGAAGAAATTTTATTGTTTGAGATGCTGATATTATAAAGGATGCAAGATTTCAGATTGATAATCTAAATCCAAAGACATTTTATTAAACTGCAAGATGTTAAATATGAGGCAAAATCCTTCATGTATCTAGGCAAAAGGCCAAATAACATGAGTACAAAAGGAACTAGACTAGAATCAGACTTTTGAAAATCAGCATATCAAGCAAGGCAACAACAGAACAGCATTTTAAAAAAATTAGTCAAAGAAGGTGTGAACCAAGTATTTTACATCAAACCAATTTTCTTCCAAATATCAAAATTACAGAAAATATTAATATTTCAAGTTTTAATATGTAAGTACTTAGGGAATTCTGCATCCATCAATGAGATTCATGAAACAAGATGATAACTGGGAAAATCTAAGCAAAAGAAGGATGGTTACCATTTCTAACCTTCTGGTCTAGAAATGGATACATATAACAAAAGAATAAGTGAAGATGAAGATGGATGAGTAATTTATGAATATTATGCATTGAAATAAATGTTAATAATTAACAAAGGTTATATATTGTATATGGGTGATATATAGGTTAGAGGATACTATAGAAAATGTATAAACCATACAGCAGAATGCTCAGGGAGGAAACAGGGAACTAATGGCATCAAGAAGTTATAAATACAATGGCAATTACAGAACACCAATACAAACTACCTAAATTAAAAATAAACAAATAAAAGAGAATGCACAACTAATAGAGAATCATAGAAAATGTCACAAATGAAGCATGCAAAATGTTACAAAATATACATAAAGTTTTACGGGCTTCCCTAGTGGCTCAGTTGGTAAAGAATCTACCTGCAATGCAAAAGACCTGGATTCAATCCCCAGATTGGAGATTAAACCCATGGAGAAGGAAATAGCAACCCACTCCAGTACTCTTGCCTCCAGAATCCCATGGACAGAGGAGCCGGGCAGGCTACAGTCTATGGGATCGCGAAGAGCCGGACATGACTGTGCGACTTTCACTTTCACCATCAGTTCAGTTCAGTCGCTCAGTTGTGTCCAACTCTGCGACCCCATGGACTGCAGCACGCCAGGCCTCCTTGTCCATCACCCACTCCCGGAGCTTACCCAAACTTATGTCCATTGGGTCAGTGATGCCATCCAACCATCTCATCCTCTGTCATCCCCTTCTCCTCCCACCCTCAGTGTAAAGTATTATAATAATCATATAGTATATATTATACATGGGGCTTTCTTGGTGGCTCAGATGGTAAGGAATCCACCTGCAATGCAGGGGCCGCAGGAGACATGGGTTCAATTCCTGGGTCTGGAAGATCCCCTGAAGGAGGGCATAATAACCCATTACAGTATTCTTAACTGGAGAATCCCACAGACAGAGAAACTTGGTGGGCTAGAGTCCATAGAGTGTCAGGGTCAGACATGACTGAAGTGACTGCGCATGCACATACAATATATTATACCTAGCATTATATAACACACACAACCTTTTACGTAATACAGTATTTGCTATTGTTGTTGTTTAGTTGCTGAGTCGTGTTTGACTCTTTGAGACCCCATGGGCTGTAACCTGTGAGACTCCTCCATCCATGGGATTTCCCAGGTAAGAACAGTGGAGTCGGTTGCTCTTTCCTTCTCCAGGGGATCTTCCTGACCCAGGGATCAAACCAGCCTCTCCTGCAGTGGCAGGCGGATTCTTTACCACTGAACCACTCAGGAAGCCCACTATAGTATTATGATATATTAAATATTACAATCATATAACACTATGATAATGTTGACAACAAACATGTAAGTGAGAAGAATAAATTTTAATAGGCTTAACCCACATATTAAATGACAAAAAATTTCATTGTCTTACAAGACAAAATCTACAGCAAAGTAGGATAAATCAATTCTACCAGGCATAAGGAAACCAAAAGGGAACAGAGGTTCTGGTATCAGTAAAAGTGAAATTCAAGCTGTAAGCCATTAAGTATGAAGAGAAGAGCGCTTGTTTTCCCTGGAGAGGCACTCTGAGTTGTCTACACTTGTGGTACCTACATTTATTTATTACATTAACTATTTCCATGATGGGCTTCCCTTGCAGATCAGTCGGTAAAGAATCTGCCTGCAATGCAGGAGACTGGGGTTCGATTCCTGGGTTGAGAAGGGAATGGCAACCCACTCCAGTAATCTTGCCAGATAATTCCATGGACAGAGGAGCCTGGTATGTTACAGTCCATGGAGCTGCAAGAGTCGGACATGAATTAGCAACTAAATCACCAATCATCATCATCATTTCCATGATAGTCTAAAGTTGCACACTATCAGAATTTAGAAGGCAGAGCACTATCCTCTAGTTCTGTTCATAAACCCCTCCATTAATTCAGCTTCTCCCAACTCATGGGGAGAAATGCCCATACAAGGCTCAGGAACACTTTGCCTTGGTTCCTTTTATTTCTTCAAGACCAAATAGTATATAAGTTTATATATTTCACATATGTATATGTGTATATATAATGTATGTGTATACACATATACATACATTCATCTATCTATATGTGTATATATAATATATGTGTATATACATATACAGAGATGAAATATGTATGTATATATTTATATATATACACATATCACAAGAAGGAAATGGCAACCCACTGCAGTATATATATATATATATATATATATATGTATATATATATATATATGCAGTATATATACTATATGCAGCAGTACTGCATATATATATATGTATATATATATATATATATATATGAAAGTGTTAGTAGCTCAGTTGTGTCCAACTCTTTGAAACCCCAATGACTCTAGTCCACCAGTCTCCTCTGCTTATGGGATTCTCCAGGCAAGAATACTGGAGTGGGTAGACATTCCCCATATCCAGGGTATCTTCCCAACTCAGGGACTGAACCTGTGTCTCCCACATCTTTTACCATCTGAACCACCAGTGAAGCCTTATGTGTGTGTGTGTGTGTGTGTGTGTGTGTGTGTGTATGTTGTGTTTGACAAGCATGGAGACTATATTAATTTTATAAGTCACTGAAAATTTCCAAGTAGATTTGCATGTTATTAATTGCATTTTGTGGGAAATGTAAATGATATATTATGAACTGGGGTGAAAAATATTAGCCTATTGCTTTCTACAGACTAGGCAATTCAAATACAAGAAAATCAAGATCTTATATGATTAAGAGAAACATTATTTTTATAAATATAATGTAACCAAAGTAACATCATTGCAAAACTTGAAGAACAGCTGCAGAATTTTTTTGTTTTCTAACTTCTACATCACAAATAAATATTTAAGTCTAGGGAGATTTGTTATTATGTAGGATTTTAATTTAAAGACAAAGTTATTACTCTTAACCAAAATAAATTTAAAGCAGCCTCAGCAAGCCAAGTGCTGTACCTCACTTGGGCAAATTTTTGACAAGCAGTCAAAATTGTCCTGGAATTCTAAGAAGGAATTAGAATAAGAAGGAATTGGAAACAGCATATTTCATGATTTATTACTATTAAGCACAGAAATTTACATAGCATACACACATACACACAAACCACTCTTAATGATGAGTACTATGTATTTCAGATGGGCAGCATCACCACACTGTGTTTCTACCACAGCTAAAATATTCTGTTAGCTCTTCTGCTCTAAACCACTCCCACTGCTTTCCCTCAGATTAATGAGGAAAGCTCACTTCAAAGTGAGCTCTGCTTAGAATTTTGATCTGACATGATGCTTTCTGTACAGTGGATTTGGGATTAGCTGATTTACTGTCTTTAATTTTCAGCTACATTATCTACAAAAGAAAGAATTTCAATTGAATATTTTGAGTGAAGCCAGAAAATATATATATACTTCTATTACAGAATCTGTGTAATTTTGATTCTCCTAAAACATCCTTCAAAGAGTTACCAAGTTGACACTGTCTTGTAGTTGTTAAGTCATGTCTGACTCTTTGTTACCCCATGGACTGTAGCATGTCAGGCTTCCCTGTCCTTCACCATCTCCCGGAACTTGCTCAAACTTCACTTTCATTGAGTCGGTGATGCCATCCAACCATCTCATCCTCTGTCATCCCCTTCTCCTCCTTCCTTCAATCTTTCCCAGCTCTATTTCGAGGGTAGGTAGGAGAATTTTTTCACTGCTCCTTTACCCCTATAATGGAAACCTATTTGTAAGTTAGTGAAAAGAGTTATTAAAAATAAAGAATTGTTGATTGATTCAAGGTGAAGTAGTTCCAGTTCCTATATCTTTCTCTTCCGCTCAGAATAAACATTAGAGCTAGGGGTGCTCTCCCCAAGTTGGCTGTCTAGCAAGACTACTGCTCTGTAAATGTACCTATTCCTATATTTCATCACCTGAACAATAGCAATAACATTAGCCTAAACCTAGCAATGAATGTTCATATAAACTAAATACTTCTACCCCTAAACATGAGACAAAAATCTGTAGCTGTATAATTCTGCAGTTATTATTCATATTTAAGAGCTCAATCACAGCTCTTCTTTTACACCCTGAAATTAAATATTAAATTTATATAATTCAACTTGCATTTAATTATATAATTTATTACAATTTCAACACAATTTGCATTAGATGGGATAATTTACAAAATGGAAAATATGGTTAATATATAATAACTTACTATTATATATATATATACACACACACACACACACACACACACACATCTAAACATGTCTAATGTGCAAAGCTTTTCATTTCTGACTGCAGTTTTGAGTATTTGCAACTTGCTTCTCCAAAATTCTTGCTGTGTTCTTTTGGCCCTTACCTAGTACTTTAACTTGTTTTGGTTATTTACTGGACATACGCATCTTCATTTTATTCATGGAGGATCTGTGTAATTAGAGTGCCCCGTCCAAACTGATATGCTATAGACTTCGATTAACTTTTACCATTGAGCAGGCTAGTACTTAGAGACACTGTGATAACTCTCTCTGACTTCAGATGCACTCCTCCATGCCCTCACATTGTGACAGTCCTTTATCTTGTCTAAACAAACTGGGCTCATCAGTCCAGTGAGAAAGATGCTTGCTATTGCTCCATTGGCACGAAGAACCCACGGTAACATGATGACTACCTCCACTCCCTTCTATTCACTGATTCTTTGGGCAGTAAGATATCTGAGCCAGCAAAGTCAAAGTTACTGGAATGGAAAGTCAATATTTTTATAAATATATTAGGGGAGATAGCAAACAGAACAACAAAAAAACCCATGCATATCAATCACTTGTTTCCCAGACACATGTATTCTAGCCATATGTAGATGACCTGTTCTGAGTATATATTGCAACACAAAAGGAAGCACCTTAGCCCTGCAAGTTGTTGTCGCATGGCTAGTGCCAGAACTGGATTTGAACAAGCCATCCCACCTTTTATTTGGAGAGATACTGAAGGGTGATAGAATACACAGTGAGATCTGTGAAGCCCATGAGTGTGAGGTCATTCATTCTTCACCTTTTTGTGGTGAAAATCGTTCCCAGGTAGAAACAACGGTGTGTGGAAGCTCGTAAAATGACTAATATATGTTCACAGATGGCACTGGCAGAAGCAAATTAATGTCAAGAGTAAGTGCTTATTTCCATGAAGAAGAAAATCACTGCTCCTGCTGGAAGGGATCCATTACAATCAACGTGCCCCAAGGCACTTGGCTAGTCCTCTGGGAACTGTGCAATCTGGAGAGCTCAGCACTTCTTATCACTTATGTCAAGCTGTAGTTCCGCAGGTGTCACGTCCAGATCAGCCTCAAAAAGGTTAAGCCTGTTTTCTTGAGCCCATGCAGAACTTCCATCCTGCAGCCAGAACTTTTTTTTCTATTAGCCACTGAACTTCACTCAGTAGCCAGCAAAAACAGACTGATGTTGCCAAACTGATTTTACTTACTTAGATTGATCTATACAGTTGATGTCCTTTGTAAAGCATTCTCATAAGACACAAACTTATCACCATTCTTTGTTTATTGCCCTGGGATAATACCACATGGTTTTATAACTTCTGATTTATAATTCCTAAATATCTATCAAGGCAAATTCCCTCACCTCCACATTTCTAGCTCTTTTCATTAGAAGTGCTTTAGCCCTCAATGGCTCTTTGTTTTTGCATATAAAAGTTTTAAATGATTTTATCAAGTATTTTGGAAAAAAACTCATAATTTTTATCTTTTTTAAGAGCTATAATAGAAAACCTTTAGTTTCATTTACTTATATTTATTATTAAATATTGATAAGCTCTGATACTGCTGTAACTGTGTAATCCAATTTTGTTGGGCTTCCCAGGCAGCTTGGTGGTAAAGAATCCACCTGCCAATGCAGGAGACAGAGGTTTGACATGTGGGTTGGGAAAATCCCCTGGAGGACAAAATGGCAACCCATCCCCAGGATTCTTGCCTGGAAAATTTCATGGACAGAGAGGAGCCTGGCAGGCTACAGTCCATGGAGCTGCAAAGAGTCAGACACAACTGAATATGCAATCCAATTTTGTTAGCTCTAAGTTTCTATACTATCGTTCCTTATTTCCTTGCAGATCACTCACCTTTGTAACTACTTTTTAAGTAAAAATTCTTCAAATTTTACAAATTGGTATGTGATCAGTTTCCTGTTGGGTCCATCACAAACACATAAAATTTATATATATATATATATATATATATATACTTCCCTGATAGCTCAGTTGGTAAGGAATCCACCTGCAATTCAGAAGACCCTGGTTCAATTCCTGGCTTGGGAAGATCTGCTGGAGAAGGGATAGGCTACCCACTCCTGTATTTTGGGGCTTCCCTTGTGGCTCAGTTGGTAAAGAATCTGCCTGCAATGAGGGAGACCTGGGTTCAATCCCTGGGTTGGGAAGATTCCCCTGGAGAAGGGAAAGGCTACCCACTCCAGTATTCTGACCTACAGAATTCCATATAGTTCATGGGGTCCCAAAGAGTTGGACAAGACTGAGCGATTTTCACTTTCATATATATATATGCTTTTCTTTTGGTAAGATTATTAATTCTGGTTATATTTAAAATAGCAATCAATTCTTCTATCCTTGGCATAAAAATGGCTTTGATATATTATCGCTTATGTATAATTACTGGATATGCTAATATTTTGATTAGGACTTTGTATCTATACTCATGAATATAATAGCCCTGGAATTTCCCTTTTTATAACCAGTATAATTTCTGGCTTTTATTGTTGTAATTATGTTGATTTCATAAAATAAACTATTTATTCTTTATTTATTGTCAAGATAGTAGAAAACAGAGAGCACTACTCTGTTTAAATTTTATAAATTTGTCTGTAATATTATCTGAGCATTTTAAATTTGAGGGACAAGGTATTTAACCACTGCTTTAATTTTCTTAATAGTTATAGTATTATTGAATTTTACAACATGTTCTGGAGTCAGTTCTCCTGGAAAAAAATGCTCTAGTAGCATTTTCTTGCTTAGGTTTCAGTGTTTGATTTGTTGGTATAGCTACTCATTTGTTGCTTTGTTTAGTTGCTCAGTCACGTCCAACTCTTTGCAACCACATGGACTGTAGCCTGCCAGGCTTCTCTGTGCATGGAATTTCCCAGGGAAGAATACTGGAGTGGGTTGCCATTTCCTTCTCTCTAGCTAGTCCATAAATAATTTTTTTCCCTATTGAAGGCGTATATATTTTGCTTCAAAATTGAGGGGAAAATCATCATTCCAACTGAATTATGTGTACTTCTGTTCGAGGCTTTCTTGTACTTTTTTTGTTTGTTGTACTTTTAGTTCAACTCTGTTTTGTTTCTCTTTGTCTTGAGGATGAGATTTACCCCCAGTATTATTGATTCCTCCCATAAGCAGGACTTTGGGTTAAGGGATTATGAAGAAGTTTCTGCATGCCTAAGAAAATACTGATTTTTCTGTAGCTATGATAACAATTAACTGATTAGCAAACATGAAATTCATTTAATTGATTAAACCAGCATCTCAACAGCACGGTTTTCTCACAAGCACAGTTCAGTTATGACAGCCTATCTCCCAGTGACAGACCCGCACTTCTGAAAGTCAGCCAACTGCAAAAGCTTCACTTCAATATCTAAACTTTGAAATTCATTCAGCAACTTCCACAATCTAGTGATCTTCCCACAGTCAATGATCAGTCAATGTGTGAACGTTCTAACCTCAAAACAACAAAGAAACAAAAAACACACCCTCAAATCTCTAAACCCCATACTTCGCCAGTGTATGCTTTGCTGTGTCTAATGTTCATAGCATACACTTGCTTAAATAAGAAAAAAAAATTCAGTTTTTGTTTCATGGGTCTTCCTACAACACTAGTTAATGTCTCTTCTTCCAGTATTTTTACTAAGCACCACAAGAATACACATATCTCTTTGCAGAATACCCACTAGCTTTCGATGCCACCATGAAACTTGCAAAAGTGCTTTAAGAATATTTTCATCAGTAGGAATATCTCTATAGGTGGTACCACTACAGAAGTACAGAGGAACAACCAGCACAGAATTAAAAGTTCTCTGTTTCCTTGCTAATTACATCAGAAGCTTCTGGGGCTGACATACTTAACCATCTGTCCAGCTGTGCCCAGATATGACATCTGGGCTATAGGATAGAAAGCCATTTATCTCTGTTCTCCTACAAGGGTCTCTTGTCTTTCGAAATTTAATTCTCTTACATTTCTTCGCATTCTAGCTATTCCTGCAGGAGCGGTGGAGTGTAAAAGTGGAGTGTAAAAGGAATCTTACCTATATGTAAGAGGTATCTTTGTCTTTTAATGAATAAGGCTAGAGTTTTATTTAAGTTTTCAAAATTATTGCTAGTCTGGACCTTTTTTTAACACAACTAAACTTACTATTGCAGTTGGATTTATTTTTTTAATGGCTTTTAAACTTTTTATACTATATTTTAAAATTATGTATCTCCTCCCTAATATGAACATAAATTTAGCATGTCCTCAGGTCTGTTGTTTCAACAATACAATGCCAACATTATCTGTACTCCATCCAAATGTTAAATGGACTTTCATTCTGGGTCATTATGACTGTATTTCCCCCTTTCCTTCTCCCATCTTTGGTTAAATTCAGTCACACAGTTGTGTCTGACTCTTTGTGACCCCATGGACTGCAGCATGCCAGGCCTCCCTGTCCATCACGGATACCTGGAGTGTGCTCAAACTCATGTCCATTGAGTTGGTGATGCCATCCAACCATCTCATCCTCTGTCGTCCCCTTCTTCTCCTGCCTTCAATCTTTCCCAGCATCAGGGTCTTTTCCAATGAGTCGGTTCTTCACATCAGGTGGCCAAAGCATTGGAGCTTCAGCTTCAGCATCAGTCCTTCCAATGAATATTCAGGACTGATTTCCTTTATGATGGACTGGTTGGATCTCCTTGCAGTCCAAGGGACTCTCAAGACTCTTCTCCAACACCATAGTTCAAAAGCATCACTTCTTCGGTGCTCAGCTTTCTTAGCTCTCACATCCATACATGACCACTGGAAAAACCATAGCCTTGACTAGACGGATCTTTGTTGGCAAAGTAATGTCTCTGCTTTAGGCAAAGTAACCTCATTGCCTTAGTCAAAGTAATGCTTTGGGCAAAGTAATACTTTGTCAGCAAAGTAATGTCTCCCATCTTAGGTATTATTTTAAAGACAATAGACCATTTGCCAAGTTACGGTCATCATGTCGCACATCTTACAGCACATTCTGAATTTCATTGCTCTCTTCCTAAAGCATGCCATCCAAAACTCTTTTCAATATGGTTGTGCTGGGCACATTGCTGGAGACTTTATGCTAGACAAAAGGGAACATATGTTGAAATAGGCTTCCTTCCCAGTGCTCTGATTCTGCCCTCATTGCTGAAGTCATAACTGGGACCCTCCAGAGGACAGTGCATTTCCAGGGTTTCCCCAGCCAGAGGTGGTCCACGACTGTGGGCAGGCTAGCCTGTTCTGGTCAGTGGGCCTGCAGAGAACCCGGAGCCCACTTGCCCACTGGGTGGTGTGGAGTCTGTACGCACAGTAACTGCATGGGAAGGTGCAGGCTGGCTACAGTTGGCAGGCAGTGTGAAGATGGAATGAGGCTGTTAGAAGCCTTCTCACGGCAACTGGAAGTCTAAGATGCATGTCTGTGTCAGAGATTGGTGACAGGGTGAACCCAGGCAGGTAGGTCATCTCCAGGACGGTACATCCTCAGTTCAGTTCAGTTCAGTCGCTCAGTGATGTCTGACTCTTTGTGACCCCATGGACTGCAGCAAGCCAGGCTTCCCTGTCCATCACCAACTCCCGCAGCTTGCTCAAACTCATGTCCATCGAGTTGGTGATGCCATCCAACCATCTCATCCTCTGTCGTCCCCTTCTTCTCCTGCCTTCAATCTTTCCCAGCATCAGGGTCTTTTCCAATGAGTCAGTTCTTCGCATCAGGTGGCCAAAGCATTGGAGCTTCAGCTTCAGCATCAGTCCTTCCAATGAATATTCAGGATTGATTTCCTTTAGGGTGGACTGGTTGGATTTCCTTGCAGTCCAAGGGACTCTTAAGAGTCTTCTCCAGCACCACAGTTCAAAAGCATCAATTCTTCGGTGCTCAGCTTTCTTTCCTACATCTTCTGTAGGGTGAATATAATCCCACATCCCTAGCCACTCTCCTTGCCAGAATCTTCCTAATAGGAACTCTTCCCCTTCTATCTCTTTTCTATGGAAAGTCACTGTTTACAACATGATACTCTGTATTTCTAGAGATCACTGACTTTGCTGGCACCTTTCATATTAGAGCTTAATGGTGGAAACTCACTTTTCAATTGTGTTGTCAGAAATAACCTGACTGTTATAAATGTGCCATGTAGATCTATCATATTTCATTCTAGAAGATAAAATTCTTGACGTAAGATGCTGTGTTGTAACATCCTGCCAACGTCTTCTCTGACAGCCCCTTTAGAACGAGAGAAGTGACAGATGTTGTTGTGGCTATGTGAACAAGGGGATGGGATTCACTCCTTCTATCTTCTCCAAACAGAGAAGCTTTACATTATGGCCTGAAAAAGAGAAATAAAACACCTTGGAGCACACTGATATTCTGTGTTTATGATTTCTGCATTCTTGAAATCATTAATGATAATAGTACTATTATATTCTCCTTGGAATCAGTTACTTAAGGTGGATGTTGAAAAAGTAAAGCTCTGTGACCTTTAAGGATGAACTAAAAAGTTCCATATATATTTTAGTCAAGCTACATCTGAAATAAGAGGTGGATAGGTATTTCAAACAACTGGGTAAGTTTACTTCCAATATGTGACTTTTCATTAGTCACTTAAGTACCCAAAGAACTAATTTTCTCATCCATAAATGGGGTTTGATGTCTAAAGTCTACCAACATGTTTTAATAAGCTTATAAAATATTTATACAAAGATCAGTCAGAAGTCAGGAGAATTAAGAAATACATGCTCACTATCAAGAATATACAAGTTTAGTATCTTTTACATCCTTGAACACTTATCAAGATTTAGGTATAAATACATAGGCTCTTTTAACTATGCTAAGCCAATTAGCAGAACAAAAAGGAAGTTAAGCTAAATTGCTGGCAGCAAGTGTAGAAGAGAACAGAGAAAAGCTTAATATTCAAATCATTCCATGACTTCAAGGTCAACTGTCTATAATTTTCAGCAGTGCTGCGAGCAACGGTTGCCATCTTCCAGAGTCATTCTGGCTCTTGCTGAAAATATTCTGAACTGTCAAATGCATTTGCACATTTATAACAGCATTTTTACTAGTACAGTTATTGAATCTGTAACTTGTGTGAATACAATTTTTGTGTTTTGTTTATTATTTGTGCATTCTATACCTTTCCTCTTTTATAGGCACATGGTGAATATTTTGCTAATTTAACAAAAAGCGATAATGAGCACAAAGATGTTAAACAATGAGCAAATTCATGCAACTAAATTGCTAAACAGCCACCTAATATGATATGAGATATTAGGAGCTTTAGGCTTTGAGGTGAGACAACCAGCGTTTGACCTCTGTCTGCAATAGACTATAAGATAGTAAGAGAATTATTAATACCTCACTTCAAGGCCCAGAATTCTCATCTGAAGAAATGGTTATAATAATTGAATTTAAGTCATACGGTTATTGATTGGACAAGGAGTTCCATTCAAAGCAGCAGTAAATATTTGGATGTACTTCTGCTAACATTCTTGAAAAATTAATAGTTATCTATCACCTAGTTTTATAGTTAATTGTTTATAAAGGTTTCTCTCCACTAGATTATGCATTACTCCAGGGACCATAGCATATTTGCGCTTTCATTTGGCACAATAATTAGAACTTTCTTTGACACATAGTATTGGTGCTTCATTAACATTGTTGAATAATTGAATGGCTAAATGAACACAATATCATGAATACTGATTCCCCATCTAAGGATCAGAGTTGATTCCTTTAATGTTTCAAAGTATATCAACAGCTCAGTTTCATAGAGCATCTGTAAATATGACCTTTAGAATATCTGACAATAGTGACAGAATTTAGGCAAACAAGATAATGGAAAACAAGATAATGTAAAAGATTATATAAATGATGAAGAAATTTAAATGATGAGAAATTTAACAATGTTAGGAAAAATAACTGTGACATTAAGTTTACTAAAATAACCTGTTTGGTGTTCATGAATTTGGACATAGGCACAGACATCATTCAGTAATTAACCCCAGTTGCTAATTTAAAACTGGCAACCAAAAGTAATTTATTATAAATAATTAAAAGACTTTTCCTATCATAGTCATTTACATCATAATGAACCAATTATTCTTTGCTGTATGAATTTACTGAATCTCAATGGAAGGACAGAGAGGACCCTTAAAATCATAGCCACAGAGAAGCTAGTGTGATGTTTTCCTTTTGTAACTTTTCATGATATATTTTGTAAATTATTTAGAATTTTATACAGCCATAAGAATATTAATGATTAACCATTACATTTTATAATGTTAATAAAAACTATATATAAAATGCTTATAGTGAAACATTACAGTGAGTAGTTAAGATGTGGACACTGAAGTCATTCCACATAGTTTCATAAACAGAAAGTAACCTATAATTTCTTTTCTTTAGCTTTCTTATCTATAAAATGGGGATATAATTTTTAGCTTCCTGATGGGAACTTCTGAGGACTAAAACCAGTAACAGGCAGAGTTTTACCTAAATGTCTGACATTAGTAAGCACTGAATAAATACCAATGATTATATCATTATTATTTTCATATAAATTCATCTACTCACTTAAAAGGAAAAAACAGTTTCAAGATGATACTATGAAGCTATACATTTATTCCTTTATTTCCAAAAATCAGAATTTAAAAATGTTGCTTGTTTATAATTTGGAGCAACTATGAGGGTGGAAGGATGAATAATGGGGTTTCCCTGGGGGCTCAGCGGCAATGAATCTGCCTGCAGTGCAGCAGACCAGAATTCTATTCCCTGAGTCAGGAGGATCCCCTGCAGGAAGGCCTGGCAACCCACTCCAGTATTCTTGCCTAGAAAATTCCATGGACCGAGGAGCCTGGTGGGCTACAGTCCTTGGGACCCCAGAGTTGGACTGAAGAGACTGAGCATCGGCAGTAGCAGGATGAAATGAAGCTCCCTGCACCCAAAATGCACAAGTCTAAATTCCCAGGGCCTTTGAATGTTGCCTGATGTGGAAAAGACTTGAAGGTGTGATTAAATGTTTTGAGATGAAGGGTTATTCTGGATTACCTGGTTGCGTCATACATGCAATCACAGGTGTCCTTATAGCAGAGATACTAAGGGAGCTCACAACAGAGGAGAAGGATTAGCACAATATTCCCACAGCGGGAGCTGGGGGTTAGGTGATCTGGATGCTGGACAAGGAACATGGCAGCCTGGTGGAAGCTGGAAATGTCAGGGATGAGATTCTCCCCCAGGGACTGCAGACGGAGTATGGCCCGCTGACACCTTGATTTTCTTTTCTTTTTTGAGCGTTTTATTTTGGATTGGGGTATGGAGAAGGCAATAGCAACCCACTCCAGCACCCTTGCCTGGAAAATCCAATGGATGGAGGAGCCTGGTAAGCTGCAGTCCATGGAGTTTCAGAGTCAGACATGACTGAGAGACTTCACCATAGCTGATTAGCAATGTTGTGACAGTTTCAGGTGAACCGTGGAGGGACTCAGCCATCCATAGGCACGCATTCATTCTCCCCCAACCCGCTCTCCCACTCAAGCTGCCACAGAACATTGGGCAGAGTTCCACGTGCTATATAGTAGGCCCTGGTTGGTTATCCATTTTAAATACAGCAGTTTTCACCTTGATTTTCACCAAGTGAGACTGCTGGCTTCTGGAGTTGTGATAGAATAAATTTCTCTTGTTTAAAGCTATCAGGTCTGTGGTTATTTGTTACAGCAGCAGCAAGAAACTAATACAATGAATTAATCTGCCATAAATATTCCCATATAGGATTTTTTATGAACATGTGTTAATTTATCTTGGACAAATGCCCAGGGTGGGGGTGTTAATTGCTAGGTTATATGGAAATTGCATATTTAGTTTTATAAGAAACCTCTAAAGTTTTCCAAATGGCTTTATCATTTTCACATTTTCACCAGCAATATATGCATGATGGAGTTTCTCTGCACCCTTGCCAGAGGGTTTTTTAAAACGTCACTTTTGTGTTAAGTGTGTAGTGATGTCTTATCATAGTTTTAATTTGCAGTTTCCTAACTGGTAGCAATATTAAACATGCTTTTGAGTGCTTTATTTACCATCTCCTGATCCTCTTCATTGTGATGTCTATGTAGCTTGGCTATTTTCTAATTAGACCACTATGGACTGTTAAGTTGAAAGTTCTTTAGGTATTTTAGAAATTGATCTTTTCCTAAATATGTATCTTATAAATATTTTCTCCAGCCTGTAGCTTATCTTTTCATATTTTTAGTGGCTACTTTCAAAGAACATAGTTTTCATTTTGATGAAATCAAATTTATCATTTTAAAAAATTAACATTGCTTTTATTGTCAAGTTTATAGATTCTTTCTTGTCTTTTCTCCTTTGAATTGCTTTTCACCTTTATAAAAAATCAGTTGATCATACATGTATGGGTCTATCTTTGGGTTTCTATTCTGCTCTACTAGTCTGTGTCTATATCTGTGCTGACACCACACAGATTTATCTTAGATATAAAATAATCATTAAGATTTAGTTGAGTGATTCCTCCTACCTTATACTTCTTTTTCAAGATCATTCTAATTATTCTACAGCTTGTTAGTTTCAGTAACGTTTTAGAACTAGCTTGTCTATACATGCAAATGTCCGCTGGTGTTTGCTTCTCCAGGAGACCTTCCCAACCCAGAGATAGAACCCAGGTCTCCCACCCTGCAGATGGATTCTTTACTGTCAGAGCTACAGGGAAGTCCCAAAATACTGGAGATGGTAGCTTATCCCTCTCCCAGGGGATCTTCCTGACCCAGGGATCAAATCAGGGTCTTTTCCTTATTGCAGGTATATTCTTAACCAGCTGAGCTACCAAGGAAGCCAAGTTTTTAATAACAACTGCACTAAAAACTGATATTTTTTTATTATGCTGGATCTTCCATCCCATGAGCACAGTATATCTCTCCAGTTTTGTTTTATTCCTTTTATTAGAATATTATAATTTTCAGCACATAGATTCTATACAATGATAAGTTTCTACTGAAGTACTGGTTCATCAATTGTACCAAATGCACCCCACTAATGCAGGATGTAAAAACAAGAATCAAATTGATATTGCTATAAGCATGATACCCATATCTAGCTGAAATAATAGCAAAACTAATAACAACAGCAATAATAATACCATGTGTAATAACAAACATCCTATACTTTTAGTGGTACTTGTTATGTACTTGGCAATTTTTAAGGAATTTACACATAAACACACACAAATTAATTTAATCTTCACAACAAATCCATCAGGGTTTACCTTTAACTCATCACTTCCCTTCTTTTTCCAACTTACTTGCTGAAGGAAAAATTCATGAGAATATATTTTTAAGGCATCTAAACTTTTAGTGCAGAGTAGAAGTTAGTAGGTTTATCACAATTATTATGCACTGTATTTCATAATTTTTCAAGATATCTTGCTAAAATTTAGAGATCCATAAATAAATCATAAGAAGATTGAGATCAAATAGCACACAAATACAGCAGAAGCCATTTCAAGTTATTTGCCAATTTTTCTTATTTTAACAATTAAAAAAAAGTTAACAAATGGCAGATAAAAGATAAATCCGTATGTACTGATTGACTCTATTAAAGGTAATCTGCTCTTTAGTAAACTAAGTATCCCAATATACATGTAGTTTCTTTGTATTTATACACTTCATATGATTAATATTATTTCACAATAAGTTCTGAGATAATTGAATACTGGTATTGAATAAAGGCTGCTTCCATTCAAGCAGAAATACACTTTGGTAGTTACTGTGTTTTTCTCCTCCAACCAGACTAGTTAAACATGAAGACTTGAAAGAAAATTTCATGTTGTTAGGTTGTTAGAAATTAGGGGCTCTTGGTGGAAAACTCCTATATCTTTAGCACTTCTATGTGCTTTTCAAAGTATGAAAAAAACACATTATTATAACCCTAAACTCAT
Organism: Dama dama; assembly: GCF_033118175.1. Taxonomy (NCBI): domain Eukaryota; kingdom Metazoa; phylum Chordata; class Mammalia; order Artiodactyla; family Cervidae; genus Dama; species Dama dama. The sequence goes on from NC_083707.1 coordinate 11,825,800, forward strand.
TGCTCCTCAGTGGAATACAGTACCTGCCACAAATTTGAAATATATAAGTACAGCTCTGATGACAAAAAATCTTCTCCATGGACTTCTTACCAAGTCTTTTCTTTTGCACACCTCATTTCCTACCTCCTTTCTGGTTTCATTTTTTTAACCTGATTTTCAAAGTCTTTTTGATAAAGAAATCACTAAACACCATTCACTCACTATACTTCTGGGGATCAGATCTGTCACCAGCTTATATACTTTTTTGCTCAGCACCGATTTTGATTCATGCGTTAGAATGTCTGAGACTGAAAGGGCAATTCTACCTTCACTTTTCAGAGCCAGTTTCAATACCAACTTTAATTGAGTAGATAATATTTAATATAGTTCTCCTCCAGCAGGCAATAATCTTTTGCCCTAAGGTTCTCTGTCTTGTACTGAACAGAAGAATGCTGACTCAGAGGTTCTCGTGTTGTTTTCTTTTTCCTTTTGCTACCACTTTAACTTGGCTTGAGTTTTGCAAGTTGAAATCCCTATACTAGCCTGGAATACACACTTTTAAAAAAAGTATTATTTTGTATGTCAAAGATAATTGAGTCTAATTTTTAAACTTCTGTATTTTTAAAGTCATAGGGATACAAGCAGTATCAGTTACAGTTCAGTTCAGTTAAGTCACTCAGTCATGTCTGACTCTTTGTGACCCCATGGACTGCAGCACGTCAGGCCTCCCTGTCCATCATCAACTCCGAGTTTACTCAAACTCTTTTCCATTGAGTTGGTGATGCCATCCAGCCATCTCATCCTCTGTTGACCCCTTCTCCTCCTGCCTCCAATCTTTCCCAGCATCAGGGTCTTTTTATCATGTGGTCAAAGTATTGGAGTTTCAGCTTCAGCATCAGTCCTTCCAATGAACTCCCAGGACAGATCTCCTTTGGATGGACTGGTTGGATCTCCTTGCAGTCCAAGGGACTCTCAAGAGTCTTCTCCAACACCACAGTTCAAAGGCATTAATTCTTCAGCACTAAGCTTTCTTTATAGTGCAATGCTCACATCCATACACGACTACTGGAAAAACCATAGTCTTGACTAGATGGACCTTTGTTGGCAAGTAATGTCTCTGCTTTTTAATATGCTATCCAGGCTAATCATAACTTTCCTTCCAAGGAGTAAGCATCTTTTAATTTCATGGCTGAAATCACCATCTGCAGTGATTTGGGAGCCCAAAAAATAAAGTCTGACACTATTTCCAATGTTTCCCGATCTATTTCCCATGAAGTGATGGGACCAGATGCCATGATCTTAGTTTTCTGAATGGTGAGCTTTAAGCCAACTTTTTCACTCTCCTCTTTCACTTCCATCAAGAGGCTTTTTAGTTCTTCTTCACTTTCTGCCATAAGGGTGGTGTCATCTGCATTTCTGAGGTTATTGATATTTCTCCCGGCAATCTTAATTCCAGCTTGTGCTTCATCCAGCCCAGCGTTTCTCATGATGTACTCTGCATATAAGTTAAATAATCATGGTGACAATATACAGGCTTGACGTACTCCTTCTCCTATCGGAAACCAGTCTGTTGGTCGATGTCCAGTTCTAAGTTTTGCCTCCTGACCTGCATACATGTTTCTCAAGAGGTGGGTCAGGTGGTCTGGTATTCCCATCTCCTTCAGAATTTTCCACAGTTTATTGTGATCCACACAGTCAAAGGCTTTGGCATAGTCAATAATGCAGAAATATATATTTTTCTGGAATTCTCTTGCTTTTTTGATGATCCAAAGGATATTGGCAATTTCATCTCTGGTTCCTCTGCCTTTTCTAAAACCAGCTTGAACATCTGGAAGTTCACGGTTCAGTTAAAGTATAATCGACTAAATGCTTATTTCCTCTCAGATTCATATGCTGAATCTTAATCCTTAATGTGATGGTATTAGGAGGGGGGTGCTTTGGGAGGTGACTAGGTCACGAGGGTGAAGCCCCCAGAAATAGAATTGACACTCTTATAAAAGAGGCCCTAGCTTTTATAAAGAGCTCCCTTGTTCATTCTGCCATGTGAAGAGAGAGTAAGATCTCCCCAGACATGTCTTCATCGTGGACTTTTCTCAGCCTGCAGAACTGCAAGAAATACATTTCTTTTGTTTATGAGTCACTTAGTGTATGGTGTCCTAGGCCAGCATATTGAACAGACTTATAGAATGACATATAAAATAATTCAAAATAAAGAGACTATATATTTATTTATAATGTTAATATTGACTAGGTACATAGAAATTATTTGATTAGCTATCCAGCATTCTCCAGTTCAAATTTTATTGCCAAACTTACACATAAATTAAAAATTAACTCCTTTAAAATAAATACATTTCTTAACTGTCACATCAACTCTGCCTTTTATATATGAGCCAATCACTGACTCAATGGAATGAGTTTGAGCAAACTCTGGGAGATAGTGAAGGACAGACAGCAAAGCCTGGTGTGCTGCAGTCCATGGGGTTGCAAAGAGTCAAAAAATGCAACAAATGAATGCAACAATGATTTATTTAGCATAATCTCCACTCAGAAATTTTGAAAAATTTATTACTCTAGACTGAAAAAATTTCCCACCTTATCTTTAACTCCTCCAAGCCACTCCTCCTCAAGTTTTTGCAGGTATTTTCATACGCAATAGTAAACTGAGGCTAACATTTAGAGACAAAAAGTTATTAAAACTAGAGTCAAGATTTTTGGCTTCTGGTTCTGTGAGTAAGGAGCTTGGAAGTTATCACTCCATCCTAACAATAGATAAAGAACTGAACAGACTGAAAAACCAACAACTCTTCTTCTATCTGTGAGAGAGGAAAGACATGGGCAAATTGCTGTCCATGCTGTCTGAAGACAGACAGGCAGATACAGGGTTCTCAGCTAAGCAGAGGAGAGACATATGACATCACTGCTGGACAGAAAAACCTGAACTGTACTGACAAATTATTGAGAAATCCCTGTGGAAAAGGCTCAGAGTCAACTACTCCAGGGCTGCCAGCCAGAGGTGGGTCACCCCCAAGCTGAGACAGTCCTTCCAGGAGCTCAACCAGGTTTCCACAGTAAATATCAGATTAAAATATCTGGGTTTTTGTAGAAGAGGAGGAAACATTTTAAAACTTACCAGAGCACTATGTTCTTCATTTCAAGTCCTGCTGGCAGAGAAAGCTAGTTAACCAGAGCCTAACCTGCTGTGTTACTGAGAGAGCTTGACTATCCTAGGGGAAGGAAAATACCCAACTCTCGCCTGTTCTAGCCATCCACATAAGAGAAGGATAAACTCAAATCCAACCCAGTTTGTGTCACCTGAGGGAGGAGGGGAAAAAACAAACAAACAAACTGAGAAGCACCTGAAGTTCACTGTCCAAGGCTGTAGACTTACTGAAAGGCTGAGACCTAACTGTGGGGCTACAGAACACTTTCCTCCTCTCATATCTGACGACTATATTACTAAAGTCCTATTTACAATAGCTCCTTTTAACCAGTACATTATGTCTATTCATTAAAAAAAAATGAATAAATAAATTCCAAAACATACTAATAGGCAAAAAACACAAGAGAAATTAAGGAAACAATTCCATTAACCATTGCAATGAAAAGAATAAAATACTTATGAATAAATCTAGCTAAAGAAACAAAAGACCTATATATAGAAAATTATAAAACACTGATGAAAGAAATCAAAGAGGACACAAATAGATGGAGAAATATACCATGTTCTTAGATTGGAAGAATCAATATAGTGAAAATGAGTATACAGCTGAAAGCAATCTATAGATTCAATGCAATCCCTATCAAGCTACCAATGGTATTTTTCAGAGAACTAGCACAAATAATATCACAATTTGTATGGAAATACAAAAACCTCAAATAGCCAAAGCAATCTTGAGAAAGAAGAAGGGAACTGGAGGAATCAACCTGCCTGACTTTAGACTATACTACAAAGCTAGTCATCAAGACAGTATGGAACTGGCACAAAGACAGAAACATAGATCAGTGGAACAAAATAGAAAGCCCAGAGATAAATCCATGAACCTATAGATACCTTATCTTTGACAAAGGAGGCAAGAATATACAATCTTGAAAGAAAAGACAAGAAAAGACAATCTCTTCAAAAAGTGGTGCTGGAAAAGTGGTCAAACACTTGTAAAAGAATGAACCTAGAACACTTTCTAACACCATACACAAAAATAAACTAAAAATGGATTAAAGATCTAAACATAAGATCAGAAACTATAAAACTCCTAGAGGAAAACATAGGCAAAACACTCTCTGACAATAAATCACAGCAGGCTCCTCTATGACCCACCTCCCACAGTATTGGAAATAAAAGCAAAAATAAACAAATGGAACCTAATTAAACTTAAAAACTTTTGCACAACAAAAGAAACTATAAGCAAGGTAAAAAGACAGCCTTTAGAATGTGAGAAAATAATAGCAAGTGAAGCAACTGACAAAGAATTAATCCCAAAAATATACAAGCAGCCCCTGAAGCTCAATTCCAGAAAAATAAATGACCCAATCAAAAAATGGGCCAAAGAACTAAAGAGACGTTTCTCCAAATAAGATATACAGATGGCTAACAAACACATGAAAAGATGCTTAACATCACTCATTATAGAGAAATGCAAATCAAAACCGCAATGAGGTACCATCTCACGCCAGTCAGAATGGCTGCTATCCAAAAGTCTACAATCAGTAAATGTTGGAGAGGGTGTGGAGAAAAGGGAACCCTCTTACACTGTTGGTGGGAATGCAAACTAGTACAGCCACTATGGAGAACAGTGTGGAGATTCCTTAAAAAACTGGAAATAGAACTGCCATATGACTCAGCAATCCCAGTCCTGGGCATACACACTGAGGAAACCAGATCTGAAAGAGACACATGTACCCCAATGTTCATCGCAGCACTGTTTACAATAGCCAGGACATGGAAGAAACCTAGATGTCCATCAGCAGATGAATGGATAAGAAAACTGTGGTACATATACACAATGGAATATTACTCAGCCATTAAAATGGATGCATTTGAATCAGTTCTAATGAGGTGGATGAAATTAGAGCCTATTATACAGAGTCTAGTAAGTCAGAAAGAAAAACACCAATACAGTACACTAATACATATACATGGAATTTAGAAAGATCCTAATGATGACCCTATATGCAAGACATCAAAAGAGACACAGATGTAAAGAACAGTCTTTTGGACTCTGTGGGACAAGGCGAGGGTGGGATGCTTTGAGAGAATAGAATTGAAACATGTATATTATCATATGTGAAACAGATCACCAGTCCAGGTTCGATGCATGAAACAGGGTGCTCAGGGCTGGTGCACTGAGATGACCCAGAGAGATGGGATGGGGAGGAAGGTGGGAGGGGGGTTAAGGATGGGAAAAGAATGAATAAATAAACTGCAAAATGTACCCAAATGCAAAACACACAATTTCAAACTAAGCAAGCAGCAGAATCAGACATGTCAGGGATGTTAGACTTATCAGACTGGGAATTTAAAACAACTTTGATTAATATCTAAGAGTTTTAAAGCATAAAGTGGACAACATACAAGAGCAAATGGGTACTGTAAGTGGAGACATGGAATTCCTAAGAATGAGCCAAAAGAAATAATGTTGAAGATCAAAAACTGTGGGAGCTTGATTATTCTAGGGAAAGGGAAATACCCAGTTCTAGCCTTCCACGTAAGAGACAGGACAAACTCAGACCCAACCCAGTTTGTAGAAAAGGTAGAAACATGTGGGGTTTCCAGAGGAAGAAAGAGAGGTAGAAGAGATGAAATATTTGAAATAATAATGACTGAGAATTTCCCCAAATTGATGCCAGACACCAAACCACAGACCCATAAAATTCAGAGAACATCAAACAGGATAAATCACAACTAAAACTACACAGAGGCATATCATTTTCAAACTGCACAAAGCAAATGAAAGAAAATAGAAAAAAACTATCTATAGAAGAACAAAGAGAAGAATGACATTCAGCTTCTCTCCAGAAACCATATAAGCAAGAACAGAGGGATGAAAAATTTGAACTGTTGAGAGAAAAGAAACAGTGACTTAGAATTCAGTACCCTTTAAATTAACCTTCCAAAGTCAAGGAGAAATAAAGCCTTTTTCAGACAAACAAAAATTGAGTGTATCTGTTGTCTGTAGAGATGACTTGCAAAAAAAAATGTTAAAATAAGTTATTTAAACAATATGATGTAAGTAAAACTCTAGATTTATGTAAGGTAACAAAGAATATCAAAAAGCTTAAGTGAAGGCAAAATAAAAACTTAAAATTTTTTTAATATATTTTGTTGATCTAACAGATACTGGTGTCTAAAATAATTTCAATATATTTGATTATGTATATTTATGTACTTATATATAATTTGTGTGTCTATCTATACCTACCTATACATATATGCTTATAAATTGAAATGTATAACAGCAGTGATACAAGGGGAAGGAAAAGAGAGGGATTGGGGTTGTTTTGTTATATAAGGTACTCTGAAAGTGGACTTACATTAGCTGGAAATGTATATTGAAAATTCTAGGACAATCACTTAAGAGAGTGAAGAACAAAAGTAAAACTAATATCATAAGAAAGGAGAATACACGGAACTGTACATCAATTAAAACCACAAAAATCAGAAAAAAGACTGGAAGACATGTTAGCAAAGAACAAGGACACTAAATAAGAAACAGTAACAAATATGGTAGATGTTAATCCAACTATATCAACACTCACTTTCAAAGTCAGTGGTCTAAATACACCAATTAAAACACAGAAATTGTCAGAATGGATAAAAAAAAGGATGAATTACATGTTGTCTATAAGAAATTCACTTTAAATATAAAGGTGCTATGCTGTGCTGTCCTTAGTCACTCTGTTGTGTCAGAATCTCTGAGACCCCATGGACTGTAGCCCACCAGGTTCCCCCATCCTTGGGGATTCTTCAGGCAAGAATATTGGAGTGGGCTGCCATGCCCTCTTCCAGGGGATCTTCCCAACCCAGGGATCGAACCCAGGTCTCCCGCATTGGAAGTGAATTCTTTACTGTCTGAGCCACAGGGGAAGCCCATAAAGGTACATAACTTAAAAGTAAATGGATGGAGAAAAATATGTAATGCTAACCTAATCAAAAAAGCAGGAGGGGCTATATTAATTTCAGACAGAACAGATTTCAAAGCAAGGAAAGTTATCATTAAGCAATAATAAAGGGCCAATTCTCTAAAATACATAATAATCCTTGACATGGATGAACCTAATAATGGAGGATCAAACTAAGTGAACCAAAATCTAGTAGAATTGCATAGAGGGGAAACTGAACCCACTTGCATATTCAGAGACTAACACCTCTCTATCAGAAATGGACAGATCCCTCAGGCAGAAAATCACTAACAACATAGTTGAACTCAATTATACCATCAGTCAACTGGATATAACTAATACCTATAGACCACTTTATCCAACAATACCAGAATACACTTTCTTCTCATGCCCACATGGAACATTCACTAAGACCGGTTTCTGGCCATATAAAATAAACTGCAACAAATTTAACAGGATCGACAATGGAATTTTACTAGGAATCAGTAACAAAAAGATAACTGGAAAATCCCCAAATATATGGAGAGTTAACAAAATGTTTTATGTAAAACACAGCTCAATAGCTGCACATTTGATAATTTAGATAAAATGGGCCAGTTCCTTGAAAGACAAGATCTCTCAAAATCTCACAAAATCAACTGATAACCTCAATAGGCCTATAACTATAAAATAAGTTGAATTAATAATTAATAACTTTCCCTCAAAGAAAACACCAGGCTCAGATCAGGTTAGTGGTGAATTCTACCAAACTTTCAAGGAAGAAATTATACACAATTCTCCTCAATTTCTTTCAGTGAATAGAAACAGAAGGAATACTTCATAACTCACACTATGAGGCCAGTATTTCCAAAATACCAAAACCAGGCAAAAAAATTACAAGAAAAGAAAATTACAGACCAATGTATCTTACAAACACAGATGCAAAAATTCTCTCTCAATAAGATATTAGCAAATCAAGCATAATATTGTATAAAAAGAATTATCTCACCAAGTAAGATTTTTTGCAGGTCTGCAAGGCTGGCTTAAGATTTAATAATCAATTTATGTAACAAATACATAGGAAAAAAACCACAGGATCATATTAACAGATGCAAAAAAAAAAAAAAAAAAGGATTTAATAAAATTCAATACTCATTCATTAAAAAAAAAAAACCTTTAGTAAGCCAGAAACAGAGATAAATGTTCTCAATTTGATGAAGGATATCTACAGAAACCCTACAACTGACATCACACTTAATGATGAAAAACAAAGTTTTCCACTAAGATCAGGTGGAAGGCAAACACATCCCTCTCTACACTACTTTTCAATGCCATACTGAAAGTTTTACCTAATATAAGAAAACAAGAAAATAAAATAAAAGGTATGTAGATTAAGAAAGAAGAAATAAAGCTTGTTTGATTTGAAACTGGCATGATTTTCTATAGAAAATTTTAAAGAATTGACTAAAACTTCCTGGAACTAATTACCCATTAGAGCAAGTTTGTAACATTATAAAGTTATTAGGCCAGCAATGAACAAATTGGATTGATGTTGAAAATATAATACTATTTATATTAGTATCCAATCAAAATACTTAGGTATGAATTTAATGAAATACATACAAGACTTAAATGAGGAAAACTACAAAACTTTGATGAATGAAATACAAGTCAAAATTAAAACAAGATACCTCTACACAACTAGTGTGTGTGTGTGTGTGTGTGTGTGTGTGTGTGTGTGTGTGCACACGCACACTAAGTTGCTTAGTCATGTCTGACTCTTTATGACCCCATGGACTGTAGTGTTCCAGGCTCCTCTGTCCATGGGTTTCTCCAGGCAAGAATACTGGAGTGAGTCAACATGCCCTCCTCCAGAGGATCTTCCAGACCGAGAGATTGAACCTGCATCTCTTTATGTCTCCTGCATTGGCAAATGAGTTCTTTATCACTAGGGCCACCTGGGAATCCTAAGTAACTATTAGAATGGCCCAAACCCAGAACATTGATAGCACCACATTCTGGAGAGAATGTGAAGCATCAGGAATATTTATTCATTATTATTTAGCATTATTTATGCACTTCACCAGCTAATAATAATTTTTCAGAAATATTCATATTATACATGAGGTCATGGCTTTCATTCCCAGAGGTGAGCAGGAACTGAATTCAAAGGTTAAAATGATTTAAAATGTGCACATTTTTCTAACAAGAAGCTGTAGTCTATAAAGGGGAAAAAAAAATTTTTCAAAAAGTTAAAGGTGACTTCTAAATATTTAAAGTCATCAATAATACATTTAAGTATCTATTATAGCATTGTGAACTAAAAAAAAGATTTAACACATACGACGCCTATAAATTGACACTTTACTATGAGGAAAGTAATGATAATATTCTTGAGGAAAAATTATAAAACATATTTCATAGTTAGATGTGATAATATATTTTTAGCTATATGGTCTAATTATCAGTGGGGTTTCAATATAACAAAGAAGCATGCAAGTTTGGAAGATAAAACTTGTTTGTTTTACTTTAATCTTCACATACTGAAAAGGAAACTACTAGAGAGTCTCCAAGGAAAACATAAACACTTTGAAACAAGCTTTATTGAAAATATTTGAAGGCATTTTTCTCCATGGCACATTGCATTTGAAGTGAAATTTAATGAAAATAATTAAAGCTCTGTTTGAGGCACCAAACCTGATCCACTGACTCATTTTTGTCCAGGACTGCATCTAATAGAATGTAAAACAGAATCAATTTGTCTGTAAAATTAGCTGAAAAAATACCACTAATAATTATCTCAGACTTATCATGGCACAAACTAAGCTTTTTATATTTCCTTCCAAACTTGCTTCTTTCCTTGTCTTCTTTCTCTGTAACTATCAACTGAATCCCTTCCCTTGTAATGATCAAAATCCTTGGAATTATCCTTTTCAAATATCTTTTTTTTTCTCACACTCTACAAACTACCTTGTCATCAATCCTTGATGGCTATACCTTCAAAATATATTTGGAATTTTACCCATTTATACCACCACCACTGCTACTTGCTCTGGTCCAAGTCACCATCATCTTTGGCCTTGTTTATTGCAACTGTTTAATGCATTAATGCCAAAGCAGAAAAATGGAAATCACAGGAGGTATTTCAAACACAGTGTATTTCCTATGTGCAAGCTGGAAGGTCAAAAGATAAAAATGGGAAACCTTAATTTGAGCTTTAATAACTGCCAAGCTCATTAGCTCTCCTAAGGCTGGGGAAACGAAAGAGAAGATATAGTATAAGGCGTTACTATATCAGAATAAAGGTCCCTATGAGGCTGGGAGTTAGAAAGGTTAAGATACCAACACACCAATATTAACAGACTCTCTGAGGAGGAGCCATGGACCGCAGGTGCTGGAGCAACATGAACAGGTTCTCACAGTGCAGAGTCGCTGTCTGGGTGAAGTTGGCATCTGTAATGGGGAACAGCAAGGCGAGCTGTGGGAGAGCCGAAGGTAAACTGTCTGATGATCCGGGTAAACACAGACCAAAGAGTGAGACGGATGCGAAGCATCTCTTGGCATTTTCTGCCTTCCAGTCTCCTAATGAGCCTCCGCTGGTGTACCTATACAGGGGCAGGAAGAGGAAGGCTGATGCAAGACCCGGGATGCCAGACTTAGACAACAAAAATGATTAGCTTAATACGAATTTAGCGAAAAAAGTAATTTTGTAACTGTTTTCCAAAAGTGTATAGGATACACTTTTACTGCTTAACTCCCAGCACTTAAAATAGTGTAGGACATTAATAGGTAAAAATGAATTTAATGAATACATAAGGTTATACGATGGTGAGGTCACCGAGATTACTGAAATCTATAGCTTTTATGTTTATTGACTATCTGATATTCACTGTAGAAGGATAGTATGTTAATACAACAATGATGCTCCTTGGTATAATTTTAGTCTACATGTACTGATAACACATTCAATTCTCTTTAGTGTAGCTAATTGCATAATCTTCACTGATATTGTGAGAGATATATCATCAAACATGTATCAGTCATCTCTTCTTTCTTTCCCACACTATTAACCGTAGTCCAGGTTCTTCAATACAACTTTAAATCAGCTATAAGTTGGTGGTTTTAACCTTGGATGCATAAAAATATAAATGTAGAAATAAATCATAAGCATGTCTTACCTATCATTTTTTAGATGATTAGGAAACATTGAACATGATGTATTTTATTCCATTAATCATTATTTGTTGTCATTCTGAGAGTGGCTTTTCATAGAATAAGCATCTGGCAAGTATTTTTTGATGAATTAAAACAGGATATAATTTTTGGCAGGATTTTCACAGAAGTACTCGGTGACTACAAAAGATTGCTACTTAAATCAACAGAACAGACACTGGTCAGTTGCAAGATATACAACTGGAAGGGAAAATTTGGCTGCCTGAGGAATATTTAATAAAAATTAAAACTGTTGGTAAAATATATGAAATGACTTCAGCCGAAGATAATTTTTTTCTCTATGCCCTATTGAAAACTATGAAGTTGAAGCATATTATCCAAGACAGGTGAATATTCAAATATTTTCTTTAGAAAGCACACATTTTCCCCATGCATTTTCTAAATGGTACTATTTTCATCATGTTTTCTTGTTATACAAGCTACAGAGGAGGGACTGCATAGAACAAAACTAGAAACGGCTTTGATTTCACAATCCTTTGGAAGGCACCCCATATCAATGGAGAAAAGGTAGCCACTTGCATTTTACCTTGACACTGCCATAGAAGCTGTTAGTACACCAAGTCTTCAGTGTGTTGGTGAAAGTAACCTTCTACAGGGTGTCTTTCTGCTCTGAAAGCACTTTGAGCCTGTGGAGACAAAAGCAGTATTTTTCGTTGTCTAAAAAGTCATAATGTATAATGATAGTAGTGATGCTTCCAAGAGTGAACTACTTTACTATTTCAATAGTGTGTGATGCATCGAGTTCTAGTTCGATAAATTGCACTCAATGTCCAATTTTATGAAATACTGAATACATTAGAAAGGAGAGAAAGGATTGCTGAGTTACTGATGATGTGAATTAAACCAGAACTCTGGGCAGCATTGTGTGCATCGAAAGTTTTTTTTTATTATTTTCTGCCTTTCCATATAATAATTCTCATGGAAGGTTAATTCTTAGTTTAAAAAGCTATGGTGTGATATTTCAGTATACTTATGTCTTAGTAAAAAGCTCAATCATAATTACTTTTACTCTGTATAATTTTAATATATATTCCAACATGTAAAACTTAGGTTTAAATATTCAAATTTTGAATAAGTTTGTGCATTATGCATACATCATACCAACTAAACATTACTATATTTTACCTAGATTTATCAAAACAGGGTTCTGACTCTTTTCATTATAATTATTTTTGTTTGTCAGTGGAGCTGGGCACAATCCAAATAGCAATAATATTTTTTGTATCCACTATCCTTCTTCTGGAATAAACTTCCCAATTTCAAATAAAAAAGTTATTGGCCTCATGGCATTTGTATTCACAGAGGATGCACTTCAACTTGATAAACATACTGGTAGTTGCATAATTTAAAAGATAATAATACAAAAAGATTAGAACTTGAGGCACTATGTGTGTTTTTGATGAAACAAATGATATTGCTATAGTTATCACAATGCGACCCTTGCTTTAATGTATTTGACTGCTTGTGTTGTATTCACAACTACACACACATGAAACTAACTATACAGAGCTCTGGATATTTAAGAATGCAAACTGAATGGCTAATATTTTATATGCTATTTTACAGAACATGTTTAAAATGTTTAAGATAAGTTTATTTGACCAGTTTACATTTCTTTAAATTAGTGAAATTTGTTTCTGTATAATATAATAAATTCACAGGACAACTATGTAGCATTTGGATTTGCTGAAGATATTTGAAATAAAATCCTTAACTTTCCTTATGAACATTAATTATACTATTTCCAGGCAAAGGAGAATAAAGACCCACACTTTTGAAAGAATCTACTGCAAAATGTGTATATTTTTATATCCACATAGATATCTATTCAGATGTTAAATTATCTCTTCATATAAGTCTTATCACTTAGGCTGATTACCTATTTGTCAGAAGTGCACGCTCAGTCGCTCAGTCACATCTGACTCTTTGCGACCCCACAGACTGTATCCCACCAGGCTCCTCTGTCCATGGAATTTTCCAGGCAAGAATACTGGAGGGGATTGCCACTTCCTCCTCCAGTGATTGTCTTGACCCAGGGATCAAACCTGCATCTCCTGTATCTGCTGCATTAGATGGTGTATTCTTTACCACTGAGTCACTGGGGAAGACTGATTACATATTTAATCATTTCTATATATGCTATTTTTAAGTTGTTAGGCTGTGCACAGTTTATCACTGTAGAGTCATATTTTAATAAAAATGATTTCATACACATTAAAAATGCTGAAATGAACAAGGATAAAAAGATTAAGGATACATGATATTGGTGTTAATTAGGATAATGTTATAGCTTCTGGGTTAAATCTTATCTTGGGAAATTTTATCAACAAGTCCAAGCAGAACTATTACCAGATATGTAATTTTTTTAAATAAGGGGGAGAACTGTGTTTAACAACATGAAGCAATTAATTTTATCTTACTTTTATATAGAAAAGGATCTTTTATTTTTTTGCTGGATACAAATTTTCTTCCAGGTTGGGGGTCAGTTAAATATATTTAATATCATTTTGTTTTAACAATTCTCAAGCACATGTAGATTCTTAGTACAGTGAAAAGACAAATTTAAAATAAAATCATTTAGAAAAGCTGTACCAAATGCTGCTGTTGTCACCTATCAAAGTGTCTTTAGTTGGTTTTATTCCCTTTCTTAGTATATAAATATGCAATCTGTGAAACAAAACATTCATTAACATTTTATATATAGATTTTAGATTTAGATTTTTGAAATCTTTGAATCATAATCAAATTATTTAACAAAATTATAATTGATATTGTGATATAATTTTTGCATGAATTAGCAAGAGGATAAATACAATTTAAAAAATAATAGACATTACTGAGCCATCCACATCTGTCTACTTTTATTTATATGAAAAATTAATGTGTTCTCCCTCTGGGCTCAGACTTTTCAAAGTGTCTATAATTTTTAGTTATAACTGAGGTCAGTGGATAGCTATTAAAATTATCTTTGAACGTCTGGCATAAGAGCAAGCATAAAGTCAGTAATGTCATATTCTGGAAAACAATAATGTACACCTGAATTGCAGGAGAAATATTCCAATATGAAGCTCTATAACAAGCAAACTAAAAAGAACACACAGACCAACACAGCAGTATTCCACTTAAAATGTATTATAAAAGCATCTGCTCTTCCATGAGGAACATCATTTGGCCACTGTGATGTCAGCTACAAAAGTATATCCCTCATATATTACTGCATCAACCATCCAGAGGCTAAGAATACAAATTACTCTTTTCAAAGAATAGATGGAATATCATTTTTTTTCCCCTCTGATATTAAGCATTTTCCTTTCACCTCAAAAGTGGATTTCATAAAGTGATTATGAATATTTAAATGTGTGCTAAGATAATACTCAGTAAATGATTGAGTGCTGTCAGGCCAAACTAATAATTCAGTATTTTGATCCATTCTGTTGACAAAGCTTTTATTTTTTTTCCTGACTCACTATTGATCAACCTATGATTTCAACCATATACAATACTCTCCTCATCCTTGGAACTTTTTCTCTTAAATTTTTAGTCAGTTTATTTTCCTCTAGGGCCTTGTTGAGCACATTAATAAAAGATTAATAGACTTAACAAATACGTTTTTGCTTTATTACAAAACATAGATCAATTTTTATTATGACAGTATACTTTCTAAAATGCTTTGAGAAACATGGGAACTTTCTAATGCATTATAATTTGTATTTTAATTTTGAGCAAGGCTAAATCTATAACATGGTTTACAAATTAAATATATTTCGTATAGATGCTCATGGTAAAGAATCTGTCTACAAGGCAGGAGACCCAGGTTTGATACCTGGGTCAAGAAGCTCCCCTGGAGAAGGGAATGGCTACCCACTCCAGTATTCTTGCCTGGAGAATCCCACAGACAGAAGAGCCTGGCAGACTACAGTCCATGGGGTTGCAAAGAGTTGGACATGACTGAGTAATTAACACCTTCACTTTCATGTAGATCCTCATGATGGTTCTATAATATCAAAGCAATTAACAGAAAATTATATAGCATAAACAGTAGCAGCATAGCATAAACATCTGGATATGTTTTCAAATTAGTTTTACTCAAAGATCATCAACTGTTCATCAAACATATAACAAAACATCCCTCATGATGATGACTACACACTAAGGCACTTCGGTCGTGTCCGACTCTGTGCGACCCCATAGACGGCAGCCCACCAGGCTCCACTGTCCCTGGGATTCTCCAGGCAAGAACACTGGAGTGGGTTGCCATTTCCTTCTCCAGTGCATGAAAGTGAAAAGTGAAAGTGAAGTCACTCTGTGCGACCCCATAGATGGCAGCCCACCAGGCTCCTCCATCCATGGGATTTTCCAGGCAAGAGTAATGGAGTGGGGTGTCATTGCCTTCTCCACATGATGACTACATAAATGGGATATTTAGCCAAATTCAGTTCATTTAAGTTCAGCAACAAGACATTCTTTGTTATTACATGACCTGTAGAAATTAATTTTTATTTTTATACACTATTTTTAGATATACACTGGTTATTTTAAAAAAAAAAAAGGAAAAGGGAAAAGTATGGAGAAAGGAAGAAAGATAGGAAGAAAATAAACCAAAGCAATTATCTTAATTGGGCAATAACGTTTTAGAAGTTGAATTTAACTTGACATAGACTTCCAAAAGATAATTTTAACTTAAAAGTTAGTTTCTTTTAGAAATAGTAAATCCTATCTGGAATCTAAATCCAAGATATTAAGAATTGAACAATCACAACCAAGTCTCTCTTTCTGTCTGTGTGTCTGTGTGTGTATGTGGTTGGTGTGCTTTAAAAAAAAAAAAAAAAAAAAGGAAACACAATAAAAACCAAAATAGTGAAAATCTGTCTCCTGCAGTTAATCTCCCCTCCATTAAAGTTTTATCTGGAAGCAATTGCCAAAATTGTTACTTAAGTGTTGTATCACAGGAATAAATCAGCAAGCATAATGAAAAAATCTTTAAGGAAATAGGAGTTATGCAGAAAATTACAGTTTTAGTAAGGAGAAGAATTTAAGAATGCAAAGTGCTTCTATGGAGCAGGGTCTGCAGGGTTGAGTATTAGAAAAGTGAGGTGTTATGAAATCTGAAAGTGATAAAAAGCTCCCTAGTGACTCAGATGGTAAAGAATCTGCCTGCAATGCAATGAGAGTGACCAGTGTTCAATCCCTGGTTCGGGAAGATCCCCTGGAGAAGGGAAAGGCAACCTACTCCGGTATTCTTGCCTGGAGAATTTCATGGACAGAGGAGCCTGGAGGGCTACAGTCCATGGGGTCTCAAAGAGTCAGATGTGGCTGAGTGAGAGACATGAGAAATATATTTACATGATGTTGTTTAGTCACTCAGTCTTGTCTGACGCAACCCCATGGACTGTAGCCCATTAGGCGCCACCATCCATGGGATTCTCCAGGCAGGATTACTGGAGTGGGTTGCCATTTCCTCCTCCAGGGGATCTTCCCAACCCAGAGATCCAACCCATGTCTCTGAATCTCACTAAGCTACCAGGAAAGCCCTTATTCAAATGTGAAAATAAAGAAGAGTCCTCATAGATAATTATCTTTAGAAAGACACCAGAAACAAAAGTAACTTAATTTTTAAAAGTTTTCCTAGGACTACTTGCAGAATATTACAAGAATTCACTTTAGACTTTAATGAACATTTTACCAATGTGACACTTAAATTTCTTATTGGGTGTCTCAATATACATGAGTCATAGTCTTTGCAAAGATATTGTTTCAAAAGAACTAATCATCACAATCTATTAGTTGAATCACTTTTTTCAGTCATTCAGGCTTTTTTTTCCTTAAATGATCTTGTCTTTTCTTTTTTGTCCTCTTAAGTTTGC
This sequence comes from Dama dama, assembly GCF_033118175.1. Taxonomy (NCBI): domain Eukaryota; kingdom Metazoa; phylum Chordata; class Mammalia; order Artiodactyla; family Cervidae; genus Dama; species Dama dama. The sequence continues at coordinate 11,842,974 of NC_083707.1, forward strand.
ATGCAGTTAAATCTTCCCAGGTGGCTCAGTGGTAAAGAATCCACCTGCCAGGAGATGCTGGTTCCATTCCAGGGTTGGAAAGAGTGCCTGGAGGAGGAAATGGCAACCCACAGCAGTATTCTTGCCTTGAAAATTCTATGCACAGAGGAGCCTGGCAGGCTACAGTTGGACACAATTGAGCACGCATGCGTATATATTCATATATTAAGTTATATATATATACATAAAGTAATGATCCTTATGCATGATGGCTTTTTTAATGGAAGGCATGAAAAAAATATTCTTGTGCTTAGTTCTTGGAATGTTACCCCTTGGAAAATTAACATCAAATATGACATATAATCAAATGTGATAACATTGATAATTGGAATCCTTTTAACTTTCAAGACCTAGTTCAAAAGTCATCTTATCTATAAAATATCTGAAGGTATTCCCAATGAGCAGTAAAATGTCCATCATCTGAAAGGCCATAGCCTACTTCATATTAAATATATATTTTTACGGTATTTGTGTCAGAGCTGATTGCACACTGCCTTAAGCTTTAATTTGGAATTTTCCTTTTCTAAGAGACCTTGCACAGGTTTGGCTGAATGCCTACCCTCACTGTTTCTTTAGAATTGAGTGCCAAATGCTAGTAAAATTCACTGCATTAAATGGAAGATATCTGCTAGTGAGTTATTGTTTGGTCTCTGTCATGTTCAGCTCTTTTGGGAGCCCAGGGGCTGCAGTTCACCAGGCTCCTCTGTCTACGGGATTTCCCAGGCAAGAATACTGGGTTGCCACTTCCTTTTCCAGGGGATCTTCCTGACCCAGGGATCAAACCCATATCTTTTGCATTGCAGGTGGGTTCTTTACCACTGAGTCACCAGGGAAGCCTCTGATAATGAGTATATCGCTTTAACAGATGCAAGAATTTGAAAGAGCTTTACTCAGCTATCTATTTTCCTACATACCAAGTAGTTTGGCACAGGGAAGGCAATAATAAATGCTGACTGAAGTAATCCTGACCTAAAGTCTATCTAATTTCTGATTTACAGATCTGTTTTAGGTTAAGAAGACATTACTGTGTAACATATCTTAATTTGCCTTATGTCTTCAGTCATAATAGTAATATACAAAGCACTAACAGGGTATTTATGGCCTTCCTTGGTGGCTCAGATGAATAGGCCTGCAATGCAGGAGACTCAGGTTCGATACCTGGATCAGGAAGATCCCCTGGAGAAGGAAAAGGCAACCCACTCCAGCACTCTTGCCTGGAGAATTCCATGGAAAGAAGAACTTGGCAGGCTACAGTCCATTTGATTGGAAAGAGCCAGACACAACTGAGTAACTAGTACTTTCAAAAGGATATTATATAGTCATTTAAATTTTTATGTGAGATTGTCAACTATTTAAGGATAAAGACCCTTTCTTCTCTTATAGTGCCTAACACATGTTGGAACCAAGTAAACATTTCTTGAATGAAGTTGAGCACATATTAATGAAATGATTGAATTATGTGTCTCATAATGGACTGTAGACACCTTTACAACAATGGTGTTCAGTTTTTCATTTTCCCTGCAAAATATAAGAACAATAATTTCCTGTCAATTACTTGTTGAAATAATATATTAACTCTGTGATTTTATGTTGCTATAACCATGAAGTAACCTCCAAAAATCAAGATTTGGGGGCAGAAAGGGAACTCAGTTTCTGGGCTAAGAGTGGTAAAGATTTCACTTAACAGAGAGAAGAAAAAAAAAAAAAGTGAAGCACGAGGGAGAATCTTGAATGAAAAAAATAAAAGAAAAATGTTATGTCCTGTGTGCCTCTGACTTCTTTTAAATAGATTATGTTTACTGAATAGAGGCTCAGGCTCAGTAAAGAATTTGCCTTTAAAGCAGGAGATGGATTTGATCCCTGGGTTGGGAAGATCACCTGGAGAAAGAAATAGCAACCCACTCCAGTATTGCTGCCTGGAGAATCCCATGGACAGAGGTGCCTGGAGGGCTACACTCCAGGGGGTCACAAAAGTCGGAATAACTGAACAACTAACATTATCACTTTTCACATGTATAATGCACACAATTTATATAGGTTTATAACTTTACTCATAAAATGAGAATATATTTAATATCGTTAACATCATTTAAGAAGAGGTGGCAAGAATACATGGAAGGACTGTACAAAACAGATCTTCATGACCCAGATAACCTAGATGGTGTGATCACTCACCTAGAGCCAGACATCCTGGAATGCAAAGTCAACTGGGTCTTAGGAAGCATCACTACGAACAAAGCCAGTGGAGGTGATGGAATTCCAGATGAGCTATTTCAAATCCTGAAAGATGATGCTGTGAAAGTGCTGCACTCAATATGCCAGCAAATTTGGAAAACTCAGCAGTGGCCACAGGCCTGGCAAAAGTCAGTTTTCATTTCAACACCAAAGAAGGGCAATGCCAAAGAATGTTCAACCTATGGCACAATTGCACTCATCTCACACAATAGCAAAGTAATGTTCAAAATTCTCCAAACCAGGCTTTAACAGTATGTGTGCCATGAACTTCAAGATATTCAAGCTGGATACAGAAAAGGCAGAGGAACCAGAGATCAAATTGCCAACATCTGCTGGATCAGAGAAAGCAAGAGGGTTCCAGAAAAACATCTATTTCTACTTTATTAATTACACCAAAAGCCTTTGACTGTGTAGATCACAATAAACTGGAAACTTCTTAAAGAGATGGGAATACCAGACCACCTGACCTGCCTCCTGAGAAATCTGTATGCAGGTCAGGAAGCAACAGTTAGAACTGGACATGGAACAACAGATTGGATCCAAATTGGGAAAAGAGTATGTCAATGATGTATATTGTCACCCTGCTTATTTAACTTATATGCAGAGTACATCATGCAAAAGGCCAGGCTGGATAGAGCCCAAGATGGAATCAAGATTGCCAGGAGAAATATCAATAATCTTAGATATGCAGATGACACCACCCTTATGGCAGAAAGTGAAGAGGAACTAAAGAGCCTCTTGATGAAAGTGAAAGAGGAGAGTGAAAAAGTTGGCTTAAAACTCAGCATTCAAAAAACGAAGATCAAGGCATCTAGTCCCATCATTTCATGGCAAATAGATGAAGCAGTGGAAACAGTGACAGACTTTATTTTTTTGGGCTCCAAAATCACAACAGATGGTGACTGCAGCCATGAAATTAAAAGATGTTTGCTCCTTGGAAGAAAAACTATGACCAACCTAGACAGCATATTAAAAAGCAGAGACATCACCTTGCCGCCAAAGGTGCATCTAGTCAAAGGTACAGTTTTTCCAGTAGTCATGTTGTGAGAGTTGAACTATAAAGAAAGCTGAACACTGAAGAATTGATGCTTCTGAACTGTGGTGTTGGATAAGGCTGTTGAGAATCCCTTTGACTGGAAGGAGGTCCAATCAGTCTATCCTAAAGAAAATCATTTCTGAATATTCATTGGAAGGACTAATGATGAAGCTGAAACGCCAATATTTTGGCCGCCTTATATGAAGAACTGACTCATTTGAAAAGACCCTGATGCTGGGAAAGATTGAAGGCAGGAGGAGAAGGGGATGACAGAGGATGATATGGTTGGATGGCATCACTGACTTGGACATGAGTTTGAGCAAGCTCTGGGAATTGGTGTTGGACTGGGAAGGCTGGCATGCTGCAGTCCATGGGGTCAAAGAGTTGGACACGACTGAGCAACTGAACTTAACATCATTTATCTTCCTTGGTATTTATTCACAGAATAAATCTCAAACTCATTTGTTTTGAAAACAGAGTAAGACTGAAATCAGTTTAGACATTGAGCATCACTAAGCCAGCCACAGGCTTCCCAGATGTTGCTAGTGGTAAACAATCCACCTGCCGATGAAGGAGACATAAGAAAGACGGGCTTGAACCCTGGGTCAGGATGATCCCCTGGAGGAGGGCATGGCAACCCACTCCAGTATTCTTGCCTGGAGAATCCCATGGGCAGGGCAGTCTGGCTGGGTACCGTCCACAGGGTCGTGAAGAGCTGGAATTGACCAAAGGGACTCAGCATGCACACACACAAAGCTAGCCACAACCAAGCATCCACATGCCTTAGGATATGTAATCACCCATCGACCTGGATATGGTGTCAATATTGGACACTGCCTACAAGCAAATGGTGGGAGTTTTCTCCAAAACATCAACCACAAATTTGATACTATTCTTTCTTGCTATGGCTAAAAACATCTGATTCCAGTCATAGCAGTATATACTGATATGTTTCCCAATCTCATAAAACAGCAAGATGAAACGAGACATTGACATCTTTATAATGGTAAGAGGAAGACAATACATGGTGGGTGTATTGGAAATTTGAGAGAATCAAGGCTGTCTTTTTAAAATGACCCTGTGTCTGGCAGCAAATCCACAGAAGTAGCATTTTTGTGTGTGTGTCAGTCTGGTGGCTTCTTGATCTTTACATTCCAACATTAGCAATGTGGATCAATGAATCTTAGTAGTGACCTCAATTAAAATCACTGTGGCCTTATTATGCTTACAAGGGAAAGACCATAAACAGTTTGCTGTAAAAGCCATCTGAATGAGCAGAAGCTTTCTGCTTTATACGTAAAAGACGATCTGTGTCAGAAGTTACAGAAAGTCCAGTTAACCACTCGGATCAAGTTAGGGAACCGATATCCTGTACAGAGATGAAAACATGTTGGGATTCCAGAGTCCACTTTGCCAAGATATACAGTGAAAGTTTACGTAGCTTTTCACAGAGTTACTGGTAAATACATATACAAGAATCAGACCAATAATGCATATATGTATGAAACAGTGAACTCAAACTTCTTGTTTTACCTGCTTCTAAGGTGAATTCGGGCTTCCCTCATGGCTCAGAGGTTAAAGCGTCTGCCTGCAATGCGGAAGACCTGGGTTTGATCCCTGGGTTGGGAAGATCCCCTGAAGAAGGAAACGGCAACCCACTCCAGTATTCTTGCCTGGAGAATCCCATGGACAGAGGAGTCTGGTGGGCTACAGTCCACGGAATCGCAGAGTCGGACACGACTGAGTGACTTCACTTCACTTCACTTCAAGGTGAATTCGTTTATTCAGCAAACATAACATTAATTCCACCTGCCTGACCAGCAATGTATTGAGTCAGTGGGGAAAAAGATGAATAAACCTGTCTCACTACTTTAAAAAATTCATGGATTCTAAACTATTTTGTGAACTATTATGATAGGCATTATATAGATACAGTTTTTAGTTATAGTGGGATCACAGAGGAAGAATGGATTTTGTCAATTTGTACTGGTATAAGGAAGTCTCACAGAAAAAATGACTCAGAGAAGACATTGAAAAACAAACAAAACTACCTGAAGAAACTTAGGGAGTATGTGAGGATATACAAGGAGTCTGGAGAGGACATTCATATCAGAAGATGATATGATCCTTGGGGGCATAGAAGGTTGTGATAAACTGCAGAACATTTGGCTGAGTAGACACACTGTTTTAATATTGGTCTGCCAGGTAATATAACATTGACAGATTTCATAGGAATCTATCCACAGAGTCTAAAGAGCATGGACTTGGAAGTCACATAGACTAGAAACACTGCCCAGTATTAAAAGAAGCATGATATAGTGGTTAAAATTCAAGGCTTTTGAGCCAAACTTCCTGGGTTCAAATCTGGACTCTACTATTTCCTGGATGTGTAGGACTGCTTAGGTTAGAAATGATATCTGCCAACTGGGATATTAACAAAAGCACTGTCAGGAATGTTACTGTTCCCTATGATTCATTCCCTTTTCTGAGTGAGAAGATAATAGATTCTAACCCATCATTAGGTAACCTTCAGACTCAATCATGTGTGAACTGATGTCACTTTTATCAGACCCAAGGACAAGCTTTAGGAGCCAGTGCTTATTTCCAGCTGCCCTATTTCCTCCAACCCTGAGCATAATCACTTTTCTTTCCTCTAAAACCTGGAAAAAAAAAGACATACTTCAAAGGTAGAGTCACTGTGATTCCACAACTGACATCAGCCTGAAGGGAAAAGACTGACCCAAAAGTCAACAAAAAGTGAAACTATTAATGATATTCTAGTTACCTTCCTTACACTTTACAAATTTTCATTGACCATCAGTTCAGTTCAGTTCAGTCGCTCAGTTGTGTCCGACTTTTTGTGACCCCATGAAACGCAGCACGCCAGGCCTCCCTGTCCATCACCAACTCCCGGAGTTTACTCAAACTCATGCCCATCGAGTCGGTGATGTCATCCAGCTATCTCATCCTCTGTCATCCCCTTCTCCTCCTGCCCCCAATCCCTCCCAGCATCAGGGTCTTTTCCAATGAGTCAACTCTTCGCATGAGGTGGCCAAAGTATTGGAGTTTCAGCTTCAGCATCAGTCCTTCCAGTGAACACCCAGGACTGATCTTCAGGATGGACTGGTTGGATCTCCTTGCAGTCCAAGGGAATCTCAAGAGTCTTCTCCAATACCACAGTTCAAAAGCATCAATATTTCGGCACTCAGCTTTCTTCACAGTCCAACTCTCACATCAATACTTGACCACTGGAAAAACCATAGCCTTGACTAGATGGACCTTTGATGGCAAAGTAATGTCTCTGCTTTCTAATATGCTATCTAGGTTGGTCATCACTTCCTTCCAAGGAGTAAGCGTCTTTTCATTTTGTGGCTGCAGTCACCATCTGCAGTGACTTTGGAGCCCAAAAAATTAAAGTCTGACACTGTTCCCACTGTCTCCCTATCTATTTCCCATGAAGTGATGGGACCAGATGCCATGATCTTAGTTTTCTGAATGGTTAGCTTTAAGCCAACTTTTTCTCTCTCCTCTTTCACTTCCATCAAGAGGCTTTTTAGTTCTTCTTCACTTTCTGCCATAAGGGTGGTGTCATCTCCATATGTGAGGTTATTGATATTTCTCCCGGCAATCTTGATTCCAGCTTGTGTTTCTTCCAGCCCAGTGTTTCTCGTGATGTCCTCTGCATATAAGTTAAATAAGCAGGGTGACAATATACAGCCTTGACATACTGCTTTTTCTATTGGAACCAGTCTGTTCTTCCAATTTCAGTTCTAACTGTTGCTTCCTGACCTGCATATAGGTTTCTCAAGAGGTGGGTCAGGTGGTCTGGTATTCCCATCTCTTTCAGAATCTTTCACAGTTTATTGTGATCCACACGGGTCAAAGGCTTTGGCATAGTCAATAAAGCAGAAATAGATGCTTTTCTGGAACTCTCTTGCTTTATTGATGATCCAGTGGATGTTGGCAATTTGATCTCTGGTTCCTCTGCCTTTTCTAAAACCAGCTTGAACATCTGGATGTTCACGGTTCACGTATTGCTGAAGCCTGGCTTGGAGAATTTTCAGCATTACTTTAGTAGCATGTGAGATGAGTGCAATTGTGCGGTAGTTTGAGCATTCTTTGGGATTGCCTTTCTTTGGAATTGGAATGAAAACTGACCTTTTCCAGTGGCCACTGCTGAGTTTTCCAAATTTGCTGACATATTGAGTGCAGCACTTTCACAGCATCATCATTCAGGATTTGAAATAGCTCAACTGGAATTCCATCACCTCCACTGGCTTTGTTCATAGTGATGCTTTCTAAGGCCCACCTGACTTCACATTCCAGGGTGTCTGGCTCTAGGTGAGTAACCACACCATCATGATTATCTGGGTTGTGAAGATCTTTTCTGTACAGTTCTTCTGTGTATTCTTGCCACATCTTCTTAATATCTTCTGCTTCTGTTAGGTCCATACCATTTCTGTCCTTTAGCGATCCCATCTTTGCATGAAATGTTCCCTTGGTATCTCTAATTTTCTTGAAGAGATCTCTAGTCTTTCCCATTCTGTTGTTTTCCTCTATTTCTTTGCACTGATCGCTGAGGAAGGCTTTCTTATCTCTCCTTGCTATTCTTTGGAACTCTGCATTCAAAGGGGAATATCTTTCCTTTTCTCCTTTGCTTTTTGCTTCTCTTCATTTCACAGCTTTTGTAAGGCCTCCTCAGACAACCATTTTGCCTTTTTGCATTTCTTTTCCATGGGGATGGTCTTGATCCCTGTCTCCTGTACAATGTCATGAACCTCCGTCCATAGTTCTTCAGGCACTCTGTCTATCAGATCTAGTCCCTTAAATCTATTTCTCACTTCCATTGTATAGTCATAAGGGATTTGATTTAGGTCATACCTAAATGATCTAGTGGTTTTCCCTACTTTCTTCAATTTAAGTCTGAATTTGGCAGTAAGGAGTTCATGATCTGAGCCACAGTCAGCTCCCGGTCTTGTGTTTGCTGACTGTATAGAGCTTCTCTGTCTTTGGCTGCAAAGAATATAATCAATCTGATTTCTCTGTTTTGAACATCTGGTGATGTCGATGTGACGAGTCTTCTCTTGTGTTGTTGGAAGAGGGTGTTTGCTATGACCAGTGCGTTCTCTTGGCTAAACTCTATTAGCCTTTGCCCTGCTTCATTCTGTACTACAAGGCCAAATTTGCCTGTTATTCCAGGTGTTTCTTGACTTCCTACTTTTGCATTCCAGTCCCCTATAATGAAAAGGACGTCTGTTTTGGGTGTTAGTTCTAAAAGGTCTTGTAGGTCTTCATAGAACCATTCAACTTCAGCTTCTTCAGTGTTACTGGTTGGGGCATAGGCTTGGATTACCTTGATACTGAATGGTTTGCCTTGGAAATGAACAGATCATTCTATCATTTTTGAGATTGCATCCAAGTACTGCATACAGGAGATGGCAAGAGTGAATGTTGACATTCTAGGGATCAGCGAAATAAAATGGACTGGAATGGGTGACTTTAGCTCAGGTGACCATTATATCTACTACTGTGGGCAGGAATCCCTTAGAAGAAATGGAGTAGCCATCATGGTCAACAAAAGATTCCGAAATGTAGTACTTGAATGCAATCTCATTGACCATAGGTGTTGTCTTTAGATGAATTGTCCTGTAGCCTTATTCGTCATTTTGTTTTCATATTGGTTATTATATTTATCAGATTTGTTCAATCACATGTTTCAATTGTCCATCCGTTTTTTCCTGGCTAAACTTCTTGTTTCTGCTTTTAGATATACTAGAAAATTCGATGTCTTCTTCCTGATACTTTGGCAAAAAGAAAAAAAAATTTAGGGAAGTGTCTGAGAAATATTATTTATATGAAAATATAAAACAAGTCCCAAGTAATACCAGCACTGTGCACTGATAAGTTTAAAACTTAATGAATTGGTAAAATGGTACATTATTTGAAGTTTGTGAATGTTTCTGGGTCGCATAAAATGAATTAATATGTTAATATACACTATCTCTGAAAGTTCAAGTATAATCACCTGAAAAAATAAGATTATAACTATTTTAATCACATTATAGTATGCACATAAGAAAGCATGCTACATTTTAGTTAAAAATTATACAGAGATAAGATTTGAATATTAATGTTATTATGCTAATGCAAATAAAATACCATTTAAAACTTTAGCATAATGAAGAGCCTAATGTTGCATTTGCTTTTTAAATATATACTTAAATAATGAAATTCACGTCACATTTCTTTGACTCCACTTCAAATTCTTTGATGTCTAAAATATAGTTCACTTTCTTATGAAAATAAAATGATTTCCTTGCCTGCTATCATGTGCTGAGTATTAAGATGCTTACTCATTCACAAGAAACTGTGCAAATTCAAAGTTCATTCAGAAAAAATATTACCCAATGGGCTATTTATACATAATAAATGAGATTCTTAATATATAACTACATCTCATCTTGCCAATAGGTATCATCATCAGTAAAGCTTATAGCACAATTGAAAGTTTAGTGGTCAGATTAAAAAAAAATTTTAGGTAAAATCACTGTTGGATTTTAAGGCTACTGGGTTATTTCCAGAATTCTCTGGCAGAATCCAGAAATTGAAAAACTAATAAAAGTATTCAGAAGAATCCATCTTCCAATGGAAAATACATTAATATCAGCAAGAATCTTAACTTTTACTGAAACTAACTTAAGTAAACTGATATAATTTATTATGAAATAATAATTAATTAAATTCAGGACTTGTTATCAATATTATTTGAGGATATCTCTGGTAAAATATGCATTTCTCAAAACATATCTAAAAGTTATCTCAAGTAATATGAGAAATGGGAAAAAGATCCTTAAAGTTTTATTCCTTGATGAAAAGGAATTGTGTCAGTTTATTATATCCCATTTTCTTTTTTAAATTGTAAAGGTACTTTATAGTATCATTATATAGTATGCCATTTGCACTGAACATGACAAACTGCCACACATGCTACAATGTTTTTCAAAGAATGTTAAAATCACTGAATTGTTTAAGAAATCAGTTTCTCCTTCATGAATTATTAACTCAATATTGGAAGTACTATATAGTAGGAAATGTGTTTAGGAATATTGTAAACATTCGCCTCTTTACTTTTTTATGATTATTAGAAACACCATTCAACAACTTTGTGTATATATGATTACAAGAGAGTATTGTTAATAGACAATTATTACATTACTTAAATATGAATTATAAAGACTAACAGTGGCTTCTAGTTCCCAATAACTGAAACTAAATTTCTTAATTTTTCAAAATCAATATTAAGCTACAATGATGCGAAAGATCATCCATTTATTAACATCTGGATAATATCCAAAACAGCTCCACAAACTGCTTTGCCAGCAATGACTTCCCAAAGTAATCTGACTGAATTCAAAGAGAGAAGAATTAAAATGAATGAAGGAAGAGGTGAACTATCTGTGTTTAATCTCCAGTTTCATCAGAAATCGATTAACTAGCTGACTTTGGGTCCAAAAGAATTAATTATACTCAGTCTCCAGTATAATTAACAATACTATGGCCATCTCCCCAAATATTCATTAAACAGTCAGGAACAATATGAAATTCAAATTAAAATTGAAAAAGAGATTAAATAGAAGTAGTCATCTCTAAAAAGAATCATACTACATCTGAGATGAAATCATTTGAGCAATACAAAATATGGAAATACATTTTGTGTTACATTTAATTATCATTAATTCCAGCACTGCAAGCTGGCAGCTACTTTCGGCTCATTACAAGGACCGAAATGGGCTAGAATGTTAAAATGAATCTATCCTCACTGGAATAATGGGAATATGCTTCAAAGTTAAAGAAAGTTTAAAAATAAAGTTCAGAGTCTCAGTTAATTCCTTACATTTTCAATTAGAAATATGCATTATACATTAACTGTCAATAAGGCATTGATTACAATACAGTAACAAAAATACATAACAAAAATCCAACAATGCTTTATCTCATAAAATTATATATGTATATATATATGTGTATATATATATATATATATGTTCACTCATTGTGTTTTTTTCAACTATTTTTGCTTTTGTATTTGTGGATTTAAATTGAATCTCATGGTATAAAATCCCTATTGCTTAATGAGTCAAATTGGAAGTATGCATCCAAAATTCTGGAGAAAGTATTGGTATATTTTGTAAAATTATAGACTACTATAATATTTGGGCTTTGATATTCATTATTTCCTGGTTTGGTTGCAGGCATACTATTTTATCAGATAAATATAGCAACCATAAGGATGATGCATGCATATATAAAGCAAGATGTGCATTAAGTGGCAAATACTTCAAACAAAGGCATAGCTCGTCACACAATATGCAATTAAATATAAAATTTCAATGTGTGCAGAATACTAGTGTAACATGTTTACAAGTGTATCATATATTTATCTCTGTTACTAGGAATCAGGTTTCTGCTGTCCAAGCTGTTAGTACAGAAGTAACTGTTCAGGAAAAATAATCATATATGCTTTATAGGAAAATATATTTCATATATATGAAAAGTACACATGGTATGATGATTAACAAATATTTAAAATATATTGTTGTCTTACTTTTACAAAAAATTTAATTTTGCTTTCCTCAAAGGCATAACCAAAGTTAGTCTTTGCAGTTTGAAAGTTGCAGTTTTGAAATGTATGAGTGTGCACATGTGTGTGTGTGTTTGTGTGTGTGTGCGCGCAATTTAAGAAAATCTTGTGAATAAACCTTGTGAAACCTTTGTGAAATCCTTTTAAAATGTCTATTAACTTCATTTAAAAATTCAATACATATGTGGTTAGTCGGTTAGTCGTGTCTAATGCTTTGCAACCCCCATGGACTGTACTCCACCAGGCTCCTCTGTCCATGGGGATTCTCCAGGCAAGAATACTGGAGTGGGTGGTCATTCCATCCTCTAGGAGATCTTCCCAACCCAGGCAAATCCTTCACCATCTGAGCCACCAGGAAAGGATTCCCAAATAAAGTGATTACTGTTTTTAAAAAAACGAGAACAAAATCTTTCTGAGCCCATGGACTGTAGCCCGCCAGGCTCCTCCATCCATGGGATTTTCCAGGCAAGAATACTGGAGTGGGTTGCCATTTCCTTATCCAGGGGATCTTCCCAACCTAGGGATCAAACCCTGGTCTTCCCCACTTCAGGCAGATTCTTTACCATCTGAGCTACCAGGGCAGCTCCCTGACTTTTAAAAGCTGAGGCAAACTGGAATTTGCCTTAGGATAACTGATGAAGTGCACATAGTCCATATAATTGATAGTATTTGCACAAAGTGAAAAATATTTAACTTTTTCAAGTAGAAACATGGGAAAAGAAATATAAATATAAAAGGACTCTGATGGTCCTTGTATACACCTATGTTCTAAGATATGTCAGTGTATTTTAGAGTTCATGGAGCAAACTTCTAAGCTGTTTATTTTCTGAGCAATAAAGGAAAAAATAAGCTATTCCTCAGATCGCCAGAAGTACATCTTCAAACACAGTTCAGATTTGAATTTTAGATAAAGAAGAACTCATCTCAAATGAAACGGGCTTGAAAATATTGCAGAAAAATTGAAGAATTTCAAAAGCAAAAAATAACACAAAATACAGGACAAAAATTAGTTAAATTAGTTTTGAAACATCAAGAAAATGTGAGATAGATGTTAAGACTAGCCTAAGCAAACATACTCCCTGGAGTAATGTATAATTATTAAATTAAACTGAATATTTGGTAAAAAAAAAAAAAATCTATAAAAGTGTGGGAAAATAAATAAATCTATTGACTACAAGAGGAAAGGTGCACTGAAGCTAATCCAGTACTCTGCAAAGAAGAAAATGAGAGGTCCAGTCTTAAATTTCAACCCTTACATGATGTTTCATGCTCGGTTCTAAAACGATCTCAGAGATTCCATTAATTCTTCAAGGCAAAAGCTTACTTTTCTATCAAAGTATTGATTAGACAGGCTTAAGAATATCATACCTTGTTTCCACAGGGAAGATGGAGCATTAGTATACTTTTCAGATAGGGTCATAAAAATACTGTCTATTCATATTACATGTGTGTGTGTGTGTGTGTATTTACACACACACATTACAGAAACATTTATTTTGCTTTTTTGTAAAAGAACACTCCATAGGAACCTAATTTTAAAGTCTCTTAAAGCTATATGAAAAACTATATAAGAAATGATGTTATTTTATATCTCCATTTTTTATACCCTAAGACAGCTATCATACCAGTCCAAGGGCACTGAGCATATATGGTTCTATTTTTGAAAACGGACCATATGTGCCTGAATTAAGAATGTAATGAAGAATGCATATTTCATCTAGGAGGTTGTGGCTAAATGCATCTGCTGGCACCAGCCACTGTTGCCAGGGAAATTGTTAAAAATTTTAATTTAAGAATTGATTTCCACATGAGACAAATTTATTATGCTGAGTTGGCAGAATTCTCAATTTTCAAAATTTTAACTAGAGTTTTAAGTATTAAGTCACAGAGTAGCTAAAATTATATATTAATATATAAAATATGTAAATGCTGCTCCTTCATATAAAAATGTGTGCATGTGTGCTAAGTCACCTCAGTCATGTCTGACTCTTTGTGACCCTATGGACTGTAACTCACCAGGTTCCTCTGTCCACCAGATTCTTCAGGCAAGAATACTAGAGTGGGTTGCCATTCCCTCCTCTAGGGGATCATCCCACCCAGGGATTGAATCCGGGTCTCCTGCTTTGCAGGCAGATTCTTCACCATTGAGAAACCAGGGAAGCCCTTACATAAGAAATACCATACGCTTTATACTCATACACATAAAAATGTATGCTTCATTGTGCACTGAAATTAGAAGAAATTTTGTCAACATGCAAAAAAATAATTTTTCACTGTGGTGCAGTTTCTGAAGAAATCTGCTTTTGATCAAGACTGGAATTAGCAAGTGATATCCAAGTGAGTGTAAACATAATTTTAACAGCATACAGTCACTGAAAGATACATTCTGAAGAATAAAAGCAAATGAACAAGTTTCCTATTATATATATGATATTATCAAAGTGAAAGTGAAAGTGAAGTCACTCAGTCCTGTCCGGCAGTTTGTGACTCCGTGGACTGTAGCCCACCAGGCTTCCCCTCCATGGGATTCTCCGTCCATGGGATTCTCCAGGCAAGAATACTGGAGTGGGTTGCCAGTTCCTGCTCCAGGGGATCTTCCCGACCCAGGGATCAAACCCAGGTCTTCCACATTGCGGGCAGACGCTTTAACCTCTGAGCCACCACTAAATTGATTTAACTAGTGTGAATTTCTAAATAGCTTTGAATGCTATAAAATAGTGGTACCTCAGGAATTTATCCTACAAAATTATGAAATATATTTTTTATTAAAAAAAAAGAGTGGCTACATATATGTTTATAACTGATTCACTCTGCTGCACACCTAAACTAACACAAGCTTGCAAATCAATCATTCTCCAGTAATTATTTTTAATTATAAAGAATTAAATAAGAGGTTGTCTGGATTGTGATAAATAATTCTGATTCAAATGCCCAAACACCAGAATCAGAGCATCAGTTCATTGTACTGGGGGAGCAGATAGTACAAACCAAGAGAAAAGCAAGGAAGGCAGAAGATTATAGATTAAGAGGAGTGAAAGCCAAGGGTCAAAAGAAATCTGCAGTTCCGTCCAGAGCTGCTGTAGCAACTGGGTTTTATCTTCCTACAGTCAACGCACACCTTCTAATAGGAAGTGAGGACAGCAGGCAGCCATTTCCCAGGCCCTAAATGGGTGAATCACGTTGTCAGCACACCACAAATATCCTTGGTGTGCAGTGTCAGCGGCTTTCCTTCTCGTATTCTCAACATCTCGTAAACTCAGCATACACTGAGCTGGCTTCATAAAATTTTGGAGGAATCAAACCACTCTCTCCTCTTAGGAACAAAAGGGGGAACTTTGTATTGTGCAACAATAACAAGCACAACATTGAATTCAAGAAGACACTTGCATTTGAATTCCAGTTTAACGCCTGTTCTGTCATTGTTCTCAATTGACCTTCACCTCTAAGTGTTTGCTGAATTTTTCACTCAAGAAGTATTTCCTCTCATGGTACTTGAAGCATTAAGTATCTAAAAATGTTGTTGGAGATGTGGCATAAATGCCTATCAAGGAGTCAGTAAATTACAACTGATGGGCCTATTTTTTTTAATAAAGTTTTATTGGAACACAGTCATGTCCATTTGTTTACATATTTCTCTGGCCACATTCCTGTTAAAATGGTGAAGTTGGGTACTTATGACAGGGATTGCTGAGCCTCAAAGGTAGAAATATTTACTAACTGAGTCTTAGGAGAAAAATTTTGCCAACTTTCAGCATAGAAAAAGAAAATCTAGGTTTTGAATAGAAGTTTCATCTTCACCTATTTCGTAAGACATTCCACTTCACAAAGCTTTAGTAAGAACACATATTGAATAAAAAGAATAACCATTTCTGTATCTCTCTCAAATAGAGATGAATGCTGAAAAATACTTGTAAAATATAAAATATTATATACTCAAGTGTTTACTATATATATACTAGGAGATACTTTTTGTTCATTTGTTGCTTTGATTTTCTATTGATCATTCAACAATCATGAGCAAGTGCCAGGTATCCTCTTAGCTACTAGACATAAAATAGCAAATAATATAGAAGGAGTTTCTGATCTTAAGGGATTCAAAATCTTGAATATCCTAAGATGATTTATGATAGGTTAGATACAGAGTTTAGTTTAAAAAGGACATAAAAAAATTATTTTAGACATACCAACTTTCCCCCTAGCATTATTCCATTACCTCCCCAATATATCCTTTGGTGCACACTGACATAATGTTATTAATTTTGTTAAAGAAATCTAGGTTGTTTCATGTGAGTTAAATATAATACTGACATTTCCTGGAACTTTTGACAACAGCTCTTAATTATCAACTGTAAGATATTGTAAGAACTTTCATTCTTAAGGAGAAATAATATGAATAGAAACTACCCTGCTTACAAAAGAAAATCTGTATTGAATCACTATGTTGTACACCTGAAGTGAATATATTACAAATCAATTATACTTTAATAAAAAAGCCTCATAATATATTTGATAGCTACTAATTGGTTATCCTCAAGTACAATATCAAGATATTGAATCTTTGGATCATGACAATAATCTCAGAGAGTGTTCAAAAGACAAGGGAAGCTTTTTTTTTTTTCTTAAATGGGAATTCAATGCCACACTACAGAACTCTCTGATATATAGAATTAATATACATTAATGAAAAAGCATTTCCTTCTAAATATATTTATTTATTTGGAACATTTGAAAACATAGAGAAGTAGGAATAAAGAATATGTACTTTTTCTATTCCAGAATCCCAGTTGAGTATCCATGACATTTAGTTGTTACGTCTCCTTCGACTCTTTTTGACTTGTTGGAGATTTTCACACTTTTCCTTGTTTGCGATGACCTTGATAGTCTGGGGCAGGAATGGTCAAGTGCTTTGTAGGATGTCTTGCTATTAGGATTTGTCTGATGTTTTCCTATAATTAGACTGGGCTTATAAATGTGAGGGAGAAAGACCATAAAGGCAGCATGCTACTTTCATTGCGTCATATCAAAGGTACATGCTATCCACATCACTGGCTGAGGTATTTTGTCAGGTTTCCCCACTGCAAAGTAGCTGCTTTCTCGTCTGTCTCCTGTTCCATGGGGTACCCTCTGGAGGGCAATCACTAGACACAGCCCGCCCTCAAGGAGCGGAAGGTTGTGATGCCTCCCCTGGACATGGAATACTTATGTAAATTATTGAAGTTTTGGGGCTTTCCTGGTGGCTCAGATGGTAAAGAATCCACCTGCAATGTGGGAGACCTAGGTTCGATCCCTGGGTTGGGAAGATTCCCTGGAGAAGGAAATGACCGCCCACTGACAGAGCAATCTGGTGGGCCACAGTGCATGGGGCTGCAAAGAGTCAGACATGACTAGGCAACTAAGCACAATGGAGCTTTGTGCATAGATCTTTCTATTCATTATGATTTTTGTTTTAAGTCGTTTACACTCATGAGAATGGACTTATGGATTTTTTAATAACTTTGTTTATAATTTAGTAATACTTCACTTTTTTGGTCAAATTATTCCAGCATTTGTTATTGAGACCTCTTTCAGTTGACTCTAGGTCCCTTATCATTTATTCTTCTTTCATTTTCTTACTTTAGGGAACTATAAAATGCCACAGGCTAATGTTGCAAATGTCCCTCATGTCTCAGAATCCACCATTTCTTCAAGGAATCTCTTTCCTTTTTTCTTTTTTTTTTTTTGGCGGGGGGGATGGTATTAGAAACCAAGATCTAGAGTAAAATGCATTTGTTGCTACTGGGGTTTTATTTCTTTTACTCCTTTTGTTGTTACTGGGGTTTTACTTCTTCAAGATGCAGCATAATTACCAATCTTCCAGAAAACTTTATTTGTCGCTTCCTTTGCTTTCACATCAAAATCTCTGAATATATAAAGGGGATCAAAGTATATTGTGATCATCAATTTACCTCTCTGGTTGTAAAAGAGTTGAGTATTGAATTCAGACCCTTAACACATATAGACAATCAGAATGAGATAGAACTAAACAAGAGGAAATTTAGTTAGGTTTCCAAGCAGGTATTCATGACAAAATGTAACACATAAGAAATATAACCAGGGGCAATCATGAAATTTTCCTGCTATAGAGGATATGGTATGTGAAACATGAAATATTATTTGGGGGGGGGGTCTGGAGACAAAAAGGGTAATTATATTTATATTGAATGAAACTGTATTTGACAACACATAAAGTCTTAGAATTCTTAACTGATTAAGATAACAACCTTTTTTGCAGGGTGGAGGTATAGTTTCCTTGTTGGCTCAGATGTTAAAGAATCTTCCAAAATGCAGGAGACCTGGATCCAATCCCGGGGTGGGGAAGATCCCCTAGAGAAGGGAATGGCACCCCACTCCAGTATTCTTGTCTGAGAAATCCCATGGACAGAGGAGCCTGGTGGGCTATGGTCCATAAGGTCGCAAAGAGTTGGAAACGACTGAAGCAACCAAGCAGGCATGCAAATGACTATTAATTTTCGTTTAAATTCTATACCACTTGAAAGAAGAAAGGCTGTATTGAACTTCAAAGATAAATACATAGACACTTCAGATCAGCTCAGTTCCACTCAGTTAGTTGTCTCTGACTCTTTGCAATCCCATGGACTGTAGCACGCTAGGCTTCCCTATCCATCACCATACCTGGAGCTTGCTCAAAGTCATGTTCACTGAGTCGGGGATGCCATCCAACCATCTCATCCTTTGTCATCCTCTTCTACTCCTCCCTTCAATCTTTCCCAGGATCAGGATCCTTTTCAATGAGTTAGTTCTTTGCATTAGTTGGCCAAAGTATTGGAGTTTCAGTTTTAGCTTCAATCCTTCCAATGAATATTCAGGACTGATTTCCTTTAGGATGGACTGGTTGGATCTCCTTGCAGTCCAAGGGACTCTCAAGAGTCTTCTCCAACACCACAGTTCAAAAACATCAATTCTTCAGCACTCAGCTTTCTTTATAGTCCAACTCTCACATTCATACATGACTTCTGAAAAAACCATAGCTTTGACTAGACAGACCTTGGTTGGCAGAGTAATGTCTCTGCTATTTAATATGCTGTCTAGGTTGGTCATGTTTTTTCCTCCAAGGAGTAAGCATCTTTTAATTTCAAGGAGGCAGTTACCATCTGCAGTGGTTTTTGGAGCTTCAAAAAATAAAATCTGTCACTGTTTCCATTGTTTCCCCATCTATTTGCCATGAAGTGATGGGACCAGATTTCATGATCTTTGTTTTTTGAATGCTGAGTTTTAAGCCTACTTTTTCACTCTTCTCTTTCACTTTCATCAAGAGACTCTTTAGTTCTTTGATTTCTGCCAGAATGGTGGTGTCATCTGTTCCAAAGAATAGCAAGGAGACATAAGAGAGACTTCCTCAATGATCAATGAAAAGAAATAGAGGAAAACAATAGAATGGGAAAGACTAGAAATATCTTCAAGAAAATTAGAGATACCAAGGGAACATTTCATGCAAAGATGGGTTTGATAAAGGACAGAAATGGTATGGACCTAACAGAAACAGAACATATTAAGTAGAGGTGACAAGAATACACAGAAGAACTATAGAAAAAAGATCTTCATGACTCAGATAACCTAGATGGTGTGATCACTCACCTAGAGCCAGACATCCTGGAATGTGAAGTCAAGTGGGCCTTAGGAAGCATTGTTATGAACAAAGTTAGTGGAGGTGATGGAATTCCAGTTGAGCTATTTCAAATCCTAAAAGATGATGCTGTGAAAGTGCTGCACTCAATATGCCAGCAAATCTGGAAAACTCAGCAGTGGCCACAGGACTGGAAAAGGTCAGTTTTCATTCCAATCCCAAAGAAAGACAATGCCAAAGACTGTTCAAACTACTGCACAGTTGCACTCATGTCACATGCTAGCAAAATATTGCTCAAAATTCCCCAAGCCAGGTTTCCACAGTATCTGAACCATGAACTTCCAGATGTTTAAGCTGGATTTAGAAAATCCAGCAGATGAATCAGAGATCAAATTGCCAACATCCACTGGATCATTGAAAAAGCAAGAGAGTTCCAGAAAAACATCTACTTCTGCTTTATTGAGTACACCAATGCTTTTGATTGTGTGGATCGCAACAGACTGTGGAAAATTCTTAAAGAGATGGGAATACTGGATCACCTTACCAGCCTCCTGAGAAATTTGTATGAAGGCCGAGAAGCAATAGTTAGAACTGGACATGGAACAACTGAATGGTTCCAAATCGGGAAAGGAGTGCATCAAGGCTGTATATTGTCACCCTGCTTATTTCATTTACATGCAGAATACATCATGTGAAATGCAGGCCTGGATGAAGCACAAGTTGGAATCAAGTCTGCTGGGAGAAGTATCATTAACATAGTCACTTATATTCTGGAATAATCTCAGTGGGTAGATTACAGATTGTTAGTAAAAACAGGTACGACTATTTGGCTTTTAAAAAATGAATAATTTTGGAAGTCAAATAGATAATTTTATCAGAGTTAGAATCTCAGTCAATTTTCTTCACTTTTTGCATGAATTGTGTCAATCACTTCTGCATTAATGTAAAAGTGTTATTGAGTAAAGTTCAACCATTTGATTCTTTATACAACTGGTCTCAGTCCAGGTTGGATGCATGAGATAAGTGCTCGGGGCTGGTGCACTGGGATGACCCAGAGGGATGGGATGGGGAGGGAGGTGAGAGGGGGGTTCAGGATGGGGACCACATGTAAATCCATGGCTGATTCATGTCAATGTATGGCAAAAACCACTACAATACTGTAAAGTAATTAGCCTCCAACTAATAAAAATAAAGGAAAAAATAAATAAACAAATAAACTTGGCTTGAGAAAAAAATAATAAACTCAACAATTCATATTTTCTATCACTGCTGATAAAATTTTGTGAATCACTTGAAAATTTTGAAGTGAAATTTGTTACTTTATCATGTATAAACATTCTGGTTTGTATTAAGGAATGTAATAAAATTGCACGTTGAAATCATTTGTAAAAGTTAAAATAAAAAAGAAGACTGAAGAGGAAATTTGGGACAGCTCTCTTATGTTTAATCAGTCCAGCAACAGATCACAGATGGAGCTCAGTGATCCCATTACTCCTCAGCCTGTCTGCTTAACGTATCAACGGACAAAGTGAGCAAGGTCCACAGTTTTTAAACTTTCCTCTACAGGATACATTTTATTGTCTCAAAAATGCTCCAAAGCCATGACCACATGTAACTTTATGAATGGTGATATTAATTACTCAGAGGTGGTGTTTTTGATGTGTGAATTTGGTAATTATCAATTCATGGGGTTCAAGAATACTGGAAACTGGATGCAGTGTTTAGCCAAACCACGTGAAGAAAGAGGAAGTATTTCAGGTGGAACTGACAGTGGTTTGACCACTGTAAAAAAAATCTGGTCAAACTTTCAGGGTGTACTGTGGGTAGAAAATTGTGCGGTGATGGGACATTGAGTGTTGTGTTTTTTTCAGCACTGACTCTAGCATCATTCAGTCCCATGTCTGACGCCCAGTCTTACTATTCCCTATGTCTAGAAACATGGAAATTCTACTTAACTTGCCCCAATGTGCTCATTGGTAAAGCAAAGATGCAAGATCTCATGTAACAGTTTTCTAGGTAACAGCATAACAGATGGAAAAGATTTGCACAGAGGAGAGTAAATAAATGTGTCATATCTCAGTAATCATGTTCTATTTAGCTTCTATACGTTAATATAAATCCAGAAAATAGAGAGGGAATCAATGAGTGGTGGTGGTTTAGCCGCTTGGTCATGTCTGACTCTCTGCAACTCCATGGACTACAGCCCACCAGCCTCCCTTGTCCATGACGTTTCCCAAACAAGAATACTGAAATGTTGCCATTTCCTTCTCCAGGGGATCTCCCAGACCCAGGGATCAAACTCCTGTCTTCTGCATCTCCTGCATCGACAAGAGTATTCTTTACTGACTGAGCCGGGAAGCAAGGCCAAGGGGATGAGGAGCAAGCTTAACATCTATGCTTCTCAAGCACACCTGCTTTAGAGGCATGCCTCTGGTTAGTTGACAAGAAAACTTGTATCGAGTAGCAGGTAGCTATTTAGCAGTCTAAGAGAGTCTGCAATTTAGGGAGACTAGTTTATCATTTTTAAAGAGGATAAATTAAACTTCTTCCTATCAAAGACTGTCCTTGAAAAACTCATCAAGGTACATAGTTTTTCACAGAATTAAAATCCAAGCTTGCATTATAGTGATTTTCTGACCCAATAATTCACTTTTTAAAGGCTCTTATGACTTGCTAATTATATATTTAATACCAATAGGAGTTGCAAAATGCCCTGGAAAAAAAGGTGTGTGATCTATAAGTAGTAATACATCATTGCAAAATTAAAAATTGTTTAGAATGCAAATGATGGTATGCACATTAACATCAAATAACTGACATATTTGTGTATTAACTGATATACTGATTTTATTATATTTGCAGATCTGTAAAATAACAATATGCTAAAGCATTTTAAAATAATATTGTTTAAAATATTAAATAATATCTGTTTTAATTAAAGAAAAATAAACCCTTAATAACATCAATGATTCATTTTATCGTTACAAAATTTAAAGTTTTGATAATTTCAATTAAACCTCCCTATAGACCATAATGGATTTCCCAGGTGGCGCTAGTGGTCAAGAACCCACCCATCAAAGCAGATGTAAGAGATGTGGGTTTGATCACTGGGTTGGGAAGATCTCCTGGAGAAGGGCATGGCAACCCACTCCAGTATTCTCGCTGGGAGAATTCCATGGACGGGGAGCCTGGCAGGCTACGGTCCATGGGGTTGCAAAGAGTTGGAAATGACTGGTGACTTAGCTGGCACCATGCGTACATCATACTATTTTTAATTGAGAAATACTCTCTCAACACCAATTGGGATTTTCTAAACTTCTCCACTTCCATCAAGATAGTAAATAAAAAGCAACATTAAAATCTAGAAGGAATTGTAGAAATCAATCCCACCCTTAAAGGTCTATGGAAGGCAGGGGTGTGGTACCCACCATACAGGCTTGTCAGTAAGTGACATAATTCATAGAGAACAGCTGCATGGGACATGATCCATAATAAGACTAAATGAATGCTAAATGTGTTAATACAATTTTTATATTTCATTTCTCTGTATGAAATTTCAACCAATGGTTGTTGAATTTATATCTACAGTATCGCAAATAAATTCACCACAAAACCAACATGTCCACAAAGGGAACTGTGGATAAAGCTTCATAAAGATAACCAACATGTACCCTTATTTGCAGGTGCCATGATGTGGTATCTTTGTTATTGTATCTTCAGTAGAGAAAATTAATACAGTCTCAGATATAAAATTCTATGCAACCATCTCCACAAATTTATCCTTTGTAGATTTAAAGAATCTTGTTCCCAAATGAAACAAAAAAACAAAATCTTTCAAAGGGGAAAAATGCACAGAAATCTCTTGAAATGTACCCTTAAAAATATAAGTAACGCAAGAAACATCTGAACAGAATATTATATCTTATTCACATCCTCATAAATGTTCTTAGAGTTTCTCCTTATACTCATTCTCTATTGTCCATTCTAGAATGCCAAACCTCTTAACACATACCTCTGCTTGCCTCTGGGATTAACTGGTACTGTGACTCTGAACCTCAAGCTAGGTCCTTCCCAGGCCAGGATGATTGCACTTGTGCTTTACCATCAAAGTTGGACAACTGAGTATCAAGTTCAGTTCAGTTCAGTTCAGCCATTCAGTTGTGTCTGACTCTTCGCAACCCTGTGAACCACAGCACGCCAGGAATCCCTGAGTCCATCACCAACTCCTGGAGTTTACCCAAACTCATGTCCACTGAGTCGGTGATGCCATCTAATCATCTCATTCTCTGTCGTCCCCTTCTCCTCCTGCCTTCAATCTTTCCCAGCGTCAGGGTCTTTCCAAATGAGTCAGCTCTTCACATCAGGTGGCCAAAATATTGGAGTTTCAGCCTCAACATCAGTCCTTCCAATGAACACCCAGGGCTGATTTCCTTTAGGATGGACTGGTTGGATCTCCTTGCAGTCCAAGGGACTCTCAAGCGTCTTCTCCCATACCACAGTTCAAAAGCATCAATTCTGTGCTCAGCTTTCTTTATAGTCCAGCTCTCACATCCATACGTGACTACTGGAAAAACCATAGCCTTAACTAGACAGACCTTTGTTGACTAAGTAATGCCTCTGCTTTTTATATGCTGTCTAAGTTGGTCATAACTTTCCTTCCAAGGAGTAAGCATCTTTTAATTTCATGGCTGCAATCACCATCTGCAGTGATTTTGGAGCCCAAAAAAGTAAAATCAGCCAAAGTTTCCACTGTTTCCCCATCTATTTCCCATGAAGTAATGGGACCGGATGCCATGATCTTAGTTTTCTGAATGTTGAACTTTAAGCCAACTTTTTACTCTCCTCTTTCACTTTCATCAAGAGTCTCTTTAGGTCTTCTTCACTCTCTGCCATAAGAGTGGTATCATCTGTATATCTGAGGTTCTTGATATTTCTCCTGGCAATCTTGATTCCAGCTTGAGCTTCATCCAGCCCAGCATTTCTCATGACGTACTCTGCATATAAGTTAAATAAATAGGGTGACAATATACAGCCTTGACGTACTCCTTTTCCTATTTGGAACCAGTCTGTTGTTCCATGTCCAGTTCTAACTGTTGTTTCCTGACCTGCCTACAGGTTTCTCAGGAGGCAGGTCAGGTGGTCTGGTATTCCTATCTCTTTCAGAATTTTGCATGGTATGAAGAGCATCCAAATTAACCAAAGTGGCACCAACCATTTTTTTTTTTTAACCTGTGTTCAATGTGTAATACCAGCCCTGCCTCTAATCAACAGAGTATCAGGTAACTCCCAATGCTTCACCTTCCTGCCTGCTAGTCCACTGTACAACTTGTCCAAAGTGCCCGATTATCACCTGTATATTATGAAGAGATTGACATGGTAAGATGCTAGCTTTTAAGAAGACTGTGTGTTTCCACATGTCTTTTAACGTCTTCATATTTGCCATGGAGCTTTACACAAAGTTGCTCCACTGAACTCATTTTGAGCCCCAGATTGTGAACATTTGGAGCAGATCTGAGCCCAAACTCAGAAAAATCTCTTGAAATTTCTAAGCCCAGAAGGGCACGTAGCATAAATTAGAGCTTCTATATTGGATTCATCCTAGATCATCCAATCCCAGCCAACCCAACATTTCATGAACGAAAAGTGATGTATTTTAAGTCTCAGAGGACAGTCAACCAACTCTACTACAATAAATAAAGAAAAGATGCTTGAAATAATTTCTATACTCTTCATTTTTTTGAGGCTTGAAAAAATAAAAAAAGAAACAATGGCTGAATATATGAAGAATAGAATGCTCTGAGGTAAACCATATCAAGGAACATGAAGATCATTTGACCAGAGAAAGAAGTATGTACTATGGGAAAAAGAGGATTTGGGAAAGAAAAACTTATGGAAAAGTTGCAGTAGTATAGTGTTAGTCGCTCCATTGTGTCTGACTCTTTGTGACCCCACAGACTGTAGCCTACCAGACTCCTCTGCCCATGGGGATTTGGACAAAAAGAGGATTTGGGAATGAAAACTTGTGGAAAATGTATTAGGGAAAAATGAAGCGTCATAAGTAAGGTGGAGGAGAAGAGTGATTGATATTAGTGAAAATTCTATAAATTTGGGATGGAATAAATTCATTTAATCATATTCTAAAATATCATAGGGAATTTATATTGAAATAAGGATTGATGAAAGTCAACTTTTAGAGCACTTAGATTTTTGCAAAATAAATATCTTAAGTGCTAAGATAGGCAAAAATTTCTCCCTTTAAGTCTAAATCATAAGTTCACAAGGCACAGCCCAAATCTTAAATTAATGCAAACAACAGAATGGTCAGTTGATTGCAAAATAAATATATACTTTTTCCCAGCGTGTTTTTTCTTACTTCCAAACATTTTATTTTTTCCCAACATAGTAACCTCTATAAACATACAAATTCTACTCTGTCCTTGAAACAACAGCAACATAACTCAATTTTTCTTTCTCTCTTTTTCTCTCACTGTCTTTCTTTTGCCTTCCTTCCATACATAATACATAAACCAGATGTTAGATTTGTTGTAAAAGTATTTAGATTAAATACCGGCATGTAGCCTTGATTGTTCTTTTTTTTTTAAGTTGTTCAAATGATTGATTATGGATGTGCTACAAGCATCTTGCTTTCTGTGGACTCTGATGTTTTCCAAGGAAGTTTAAAAATAAATAAGTAACAGGGAAACTTTTAAAAATGCATTGTCCTATCGCTCTGGGGTTTGGAGTAATCATAGCGAAAATGCTTTGCTGGCTGATTCCATGTTATGGGCTGGGCTCTTTTCTCTGAGCACAGCCATAAAATTGCTTTGCCATTTTTTTCAATTACCAATAAAAACTGTCAAAGAGCCATGCTCAAAAGTGAGTCGTTAGCTGAAGTCAGCTCTTTTATTTATATTTAGTGGACTCATAGTACCTCCAGCATTTAATATACCAGCCAAGATATAAGTAGCTGAACAACTATCAGTGACTCTCATGCCACATAATACTTTAATTATTTTTATTCACCTGTTACCAATATAATTGATTTAGACAATTTTAAAAAGGAGAAATATTAATCATTTTCAATCACAGATATTAGTCCCGGGAAAATGCCTTTAAGGCAACAAATTACCATATGTGATGCACAGCATATACGTAAGCATTTGTCAGTCTAATAAAACTGTATTCATTATGACATTAAAAGACTTTTTGGTTGCTTCAGAGGCATAGAGGATGTGCAGCTAAATTACATAATATAAAGGTTTTCTAATGACAAGCATGAGCACAAAGAGTTTCTGTTCTTAATCAACAGTACTGGTGGCAAGAAACATCATCACCCACGACTGGTGGGATTTAATAATGATACAAGAACAGGGAAGAACAGTTCTAGATTAAACAGTGACTTTACAAGGGGAGAAAAAAATAACTGGGGATGTGCCATTTACGGGACTAAAGGGTATACGTGATGGTGGCTCAGAGCCTGAATGACTTCTTCACTGAAAGAACAACTCATGAGATGGACTGAATGGCTGAGTGTGTCTATTCAGCATATATCTGAACCATACAAAGTGATGGCAAAGAATGTCTTCTGCTCCCTACGAATTTCAAAGAATTGTAGATGCCTAGATGAGGGAAAGGACTTGACACCAATTCAATCTCCATATTTTGAAATCATGGAGGTGAAATAACATGCTTTGTTAAACCATTACACTTACTCATGTATAATGTGACCTGTGATTATATGAAAGCTGGAAAACCCATGAGGCCAAAAATATGTAGAGTAAAATGCCATTTAAAAGCAAGGGCAGGCTTCCATTGTTGTGATCAATTTTGTCGCCATCTGTACACTGCACAATGAAACTGTTGTGCACCATCCATACAGATCAGCAAACACACTGCTTTAGTGAAAAGTGCAGAGGCGTTGGAACAAAGCAGAACAAAGTACAAATCACCAGCTACAGTTGGAATGCACAACCTTTTCTCCATCTGTGAAATAAAGCTAACAATACATGTTTTACAGGCTTCTTGGATGAAAGGAAAGTAGTAATGTGAAAAGTTCTTCCACATTCTGGGAAAATAATACTCTACAATGGCTGATTCACTTCCCCTTTTCTTAGTAGCTACAAATAAAATAAATGTGATGAATTTTATATCACCTCTTAACTGTGAAATTAAAGATGCTAATGATTTAAAATTTTGCTTTGAATTCCTGGGAAGTTTAGCATTATTTTTGATTGGACATGCATTCACAGATGCTCTAAAAACAACTAAGTAAACCAGGGTAAGATTGTGGGCTGGTCCACAGTACTACAGACAGTGACCGCAACCATGAAATTAAAACACATTTGCTCCTTTGAAGGAAAGCTATGACAAACCTAGGCAGTGTGTTAAAAATAAAGACATCATTTGCTGACAAAGTTCTGAATAGTCAAAGTTATGGTCTTTCCAGTAGTCATGTGTGGACATGAGAGTTCAGTTCAGTTGCTAGTCGTGTCCGACTCTTTGTGACCCCATGGACTGCAGCACGCCAGGCCTCCCTGTCCATCACCAACTCCCAGAGTTTACTCAATCTCATGTCCATTGAGTTGGTGATGCCATCCAACCATCTCATCCTCTGTCGTCCCCTTCTCCTCCTCCCTTTAATCTTTTCCAGCATCAGGGTCTTTTCCAGTGAGTCAGTTCTTTGCACCAGGTGGCCAAAGTATTGGAGTTTCAGCTTCAGTGTCAGTCCTTCCAATCAATATTCAGGACTGATTTCCTTTAGGATGGACTAATTTGATCTCATAGACATGAGAACTGGACTACAAAGGATGCTGAGCACTGAAAATTGATGCTTTCAAATTGTGATACTGCAGAAGACTCTTTTGAGAGTCCTTTGGATTGCAAGGAGATCAAACCAGTCAATTCTAAAGGAAATCAACCATGAAATTCACTGGAAGGAGTGATGCTAAGGCTGAAGCTCCAATACTTTGGCTTCCTGATGTGAAGAGCCAACTCACTGGAAAAGACCCTGATGCTGGGAAAGATTGAAGGCAGGAGGAGATGGAGATGACAGAGGACAAGATGGTTGGATGGCATCACCAACTCAGTGGATATGAACTTGAACAAACTCTGGGAAATTGTGGAGGACAGAGGAGACTGACCTGCTGTAGTCCATGGGGTTACAAAGGGTCAAAGATGATTTAGCAACTGAACAACAACACAGTGTCAAAGATGGTGAAGCTATTTAAAGAGGAACATAAATTAGAGTATTTTGAGTATCTCTGACATCAAGGGAAAAGTGAGCAAGGCAAGTAATAGAATAGATGAAGGCAGAGCTGATCGGTCAGCATGCTTTCTGAGATGTGCTTCACTGCAGATCATGGCATTAATTCTTAAATGGACTATTGATGCATTTTCAGTGCTACCCTCTTGATAAATTCTAAGAATGGAAAATATTTTTTAAAATTTAGTTATCAACATTTACCTGAATAAAAGTAACAAACTACTGATGCTTGCAATCTCAGAAGGACTCCTACACTTTTGCGGGGTTTTCTTCCATGAACCACTAGGTTCTCACAAATTAAAAAAGAGAGAGAGAGAAGGAAAATCCCCTATGTCTAACTTTAACCAAAGTTTGCCTAAATAAATGGAGAAATCTTTCATGCTTTATGGATTAAAATATTCAACATTGTCAAGAAGTCAATTAATTTCAACTTGATCTATAGATTCTATATAATTCCAATGGAAATTCCAGAAATCTATTTTCTAAATATTGACAAGCTGATTCTAGTGTGTATGTAACGTAAAAAGATGTAGAATAGCCAACACAGTACTGAAAAATAACAAAGTTGGAGAACTCATATTACCTGATTTCAAGACTCACTTTAAAACTAACTGTGATCAATATGGGATTTTATTGGAAAAATAATATACACACATTTCAATGGAATACAACAGAGGCCCGGAAAGGGCCCCATGTAAATGTCGGCAACTGAACTGTGACAAAAGATCAAAAGCAGTGAGATGACATCAGATATTCTTTTCAACCAGTGGTGGTAAAAAATTTGATGTTTATATGTGAAAAAACAATCTAAACACAGATCTTACACGTTCACAGAAAATAACTCAAAATGGATCAAAAAACTAATTGTAAGATGCAAAGTGACAAAGCTCCTAGAAGAAAATATAGGACAAAACTGTATAATTCTGGGTTTGATGAACAACAAATGAGCAAGCCATGAAAAATGAACTGATATGTTTAAGTTTATTAAAACCAAAACTTCTAGTTTTATTTACTTCTTTTTTTGGCCGGACCATACAACTTGTGGGATGGGAAGGAAGTCCAAAAGAGAGAGGGTATATGCATTCTATGGCTGATTCATCTACTGTACAATAGAAAGTAACACAATATTGTAAATCAACTACACTCCAGTGAAAATTAATAAAACAATCTAAACCTTCTGTTCTGTAAATAACACTGTTAAAGGCAAGCCACAGAATGAAAAAATACTTTCAAAATACACATCTGAATAACGACATACAATGAAAATACATAAACCATTTCAAATAAGAAATGTTTTAAAAATAAAATGAAATTTTAATAAGATGAAATTTTTAAAAATTAAAAATGGACCAAAGATAAGATAGATGACAAGCGTAGTAAAAGATATGCAATATTACTTTCCATGAGAGAATTTAAAAATAAAAAATGAGGTACGACTCTACAGCGATTACAGGTGCTAATATCCTAATATCTGACAACACCAAATCCTGTTGCAAAAGCAGACCAAGAAAAATCTCATTCATCTCTAGTATAAATGCGAAATGACACAGCAAATTTGGAAGACAAGTTGGCAGTTTGAAAATCTTTATCATATGATCCAGCAATTGTACTTTGAGGTATTTACCCAACTGATTTTAAAATTTATGTTCAAACAAATATCTGCACCTAACATTTACATATTTTTTCATAATGAACAAAAACTGGAGGCATCCAAGAAGTTTTTCAACAAGAGAATTGCTAAACAAACTAGTACATTTGTCCAGTGTATTTTTATTGTACAGTGGGTTATTATTTTCATTGGACAATCACTTATTATTGGGCAATAACTAATGAGATGCAAAAAGATATGAATGATTCTTAAACGCCCTTTGCTAAGTAATATAAGTCAATCTGGAAAGGATGGCAATTACAGTCTACAAAGAGAAAACTATAGATCCCCTAAGAGCAGTGATCCTCAGGCATTGGCAAGATGGTTTAAAAAGGAGAAACAAGAGGATTTTTAAAGAAACAATTCTCTGTGACATAATTTAATGCATAACACAATGTGATGATTCTGAGGGAATGTGGAGGGCCCAGGCTGGAGGCTTCCCTGGTAGCTCAGACTGTAAAGAATCTACCTGCAACGCAGGAGACCCAAATTCAATCCCTGAGTTGAGAAGATCTCCTGGAGAAGGAAATGGCTAACCACTCCAGCATTGCTCCCTGGAAAATTCCATAGACAGAGAAGCCTGGTGGGCTACAGTCCATTTCTCCAAAGAGCTGGACATGACTGAGCAACTAACATTCATTCACTCACTCAGGCTGGGGCAGGTGATATCCGTCCTATTAAGTAACTTGCATTTTACCTCTGTATCCAAAATTATTTGCTCTTTTTAAGTGTTTGACTTAACTCATCCTGTATTCTCAAAAAAATTACTTTTATTTTAAAAGTCAACATAAATATCAAAATAAGTACTTTTCTCTCTTCTGCTTTGATGCGATTGTTTAGCATGAACATTTTAGTGTAGAGATTGACTAACATCTGGATGTTATTGTAAATTTGCCTTCAGGGATGTATTGCTGAATGGCTGCTTTGAAGAATAAACATATAACTTTTCTTATTTGAAAGAACACATGAGATTTGCTTTTTCCCAAACAGAGGAAAAAACAGGGTGCGATGGAATTAGGCAGATGTCACTCATTCATTAAACATAATCCCAACCACTTTCTCTAGCAGCAAAGGAAAGTTGAATGTGTTTTTTCATACATACATGTCATATCCCTTTAGCACCCTTAAAGAGCATTGCATTTACTCATAGCTGTTTTTAAAAATAGTTCAGGGACTGATTTCTGCTCATGTTCACAGAATGTGAGAGACAATAAGAAAGTCCTTGAACAATAACTAAAATACAAAGTGTTGATTTTGTAATTCAGAAAGGCTTACATAGACAATAGGTTTTCAGCAAATAGACTTGCTTCCCATTACTCTTCTCTCTGTGTTCCATAAAGGTTCAGTGCATAGCTCTTTTTTTCTAATTGTAATTTCTTAATTCAGTTAATAGAGACAAGCACTGCTAATATGCATCTCATGGTGTGAAGAAAATATCACCCCCCCAAGTAACACATCTCCTACTGAGGTGATTAAATTAGCAGAACTGTAATTAAATGAACAGAAACTGTTGGTTTCAGAAGCTTTGTCTTACACAGTTTTTCACAAAGTGATGAAAACCTCTCTTACACGGCCATAGAATTGAAATAAATTCTACAACAGAAGTCATTTTGCTAATGTTTCTTTGTATAACGGTAACTGCTATAGAAACCAACTTAGAAAACATCTAAGACATATATTCAGAAATAAGTAGTGCTCACTGAGGTCAAAGTGAAAGGAGATTGTATTACTTGACACTAACAGTTGCATTATGATCTGTGTAAAACTTCTTGTGGTTCTTGAATATTTAATAAAAAATATATTTTCCGAAATGACTGTTTTCCACAGTTTTGCAAAAGGCTGTATTTAATTCTTTTTGATAATAGTTCATTGAGGAGAGGCTCAAAAGAGTTGAGTATATGGGCTCATTAGAGTTGAGTATAGGGGAGTTTATGAAGTTTATAGAACAGATTAACTCCAAGTCTTTTAAGTAAGGCAAATGAGGATGCTTATTACAAGCTTATATTACTGGAGAATGTATCTGGGTTCAAATGTTGGCTCTGATAACTTTTTCCTGTTGAGACCCCATCGAAGATGAGCATTTAAAAACAACCTCTCCTAAGTATTTTATTCTTTTTGTTCCAATGGTGAATGGTATTGTTTCCTTAATTTCTCTTTCTGTTTTTTCATTGTTAGTATATAGGAATGCAAGGGATTTCTGTGTGTTAATTTTATATCCTGCAACTTTACTATATTCATTGATTAGCTCTAGTAATTTTCTGGAAGAGTCTTTAGGGTTTTCTATGTAGAGGATCATGTCATCTGCAAACAGTGAGAGTTTCACTTCTTCTTTTCCTATCTGGATTCCTTTTACTTCTTTCTGCTCTGATTGCTGTGGCCAAAACTTCCAACACTATGTTGAATAGTAGTGGTGAGAGTGGGCACCCTTGTCTTGTTCCTGATTTCAGGGGAAATGCTTTCAATTTTTCACCATTGAGGGTGATGCTTGCTGTGGGTTTGTCATATATAGCTTTTATTATGTTGAGGTATGTTCCTTCTATTCCTGCTTTTTGGAGAGTTTTAATCGTAAATGAGTGTTGAATTTTGTCAAAGGCTTTATCTGCATCTATTGAGATAATTATATGGTTTTTATCTTTCAATTTGTTAATGTGGTGTATTACATTGATTGATTTGCGGATATTAAAGAATCCTTGCATTCCTGGGATAAAGCCCACTTGGTCATGGTGTATGATTTTTTTGATATGTTGTTGGATTCTGTTTGCTAGAATTTTGTTAAGGATTTTTGCATCTATGTTCATCAGTGATATTGGCCTGTAGTTTTCTTTTTTTGTGGCATCTTTGTGTGGTTTTGGAATTAGGGTGATGGTGGCCTCATAGAATGAGTTTGGAAGCTTACCTTCATCTGCAATTTTCTGGAAGAGTTTGAGTAAGATAGGTGTTAGCTCTTCTCTAAATTTTTGGTAGAATTCAGCTGTGAAGCCATCTGGTCCTGGGCTTTTGTTTGCTGGAAGATTTTTGATTACAGTTTCGATTTCCTTGCTTGTGATGGGTCTGTTAAGATCTTCTATTTCTTCCTGGTTCAGTTTTGGAAAGTTATACTTTTCTAAGAATTTGTCCATTTCATCCAAGTTGTATATCTACCTAAAGAAACAAAAGACCTATACATAGAAAACTATAAAACACTGATGAAAGAAATCAAAGAGGACACAAACAGATGGAGAAACATACCGTGTTCATGGATTGGAAGAATCAATATTGTCAAAATGGCTATTCTACCCAAAGCAATCTATAGATTCAATGCAATCCCTATCAAGCTACCAACTGTATTTTTCACAGAACTAGACCAAAGAATTTCACAACTTGTATGGAAATACAAAAAAACCTCGAATAGCCAAAGTAATCTTGAGAAAGAAGAATGGAACTGGAGGAATCAACCTGCCTGACTTCAGACTCTACTACAAAGCCACAGTCATCAAGACAGTATGGTACTGGCACAAAGACAGAAATATAGATCAATGGAACAGAATAGAAAGCCCAGAGATAAATCCACGAACCTATGGACACCTTATCTTTGACAAAGGAGGCAAGGATATACAATGGAAAAAAGACAACCTCTTTAACAAGTGGTGCTGGGAAAACTGGTCAACCACTTGTAAAAGAATGAAACTAGAACACTTTCTAACACCATACACAAAAATAAACTCAAAATGGATTAAAGATCTAAATGTAAGACCAGAAACTATAAAACTCCTAGAGGAGAACATAGGCAAAACACTCTCTGACATAAATCACAGCAAGATCCTCTATGACCCACCTCCCAGAATATTGGAAATAAAAGCAAAAATAAACAAATGGGACCTAATGAAACTTAAAAGCTTTTGCACTACAAAGGAAACTATAAGTAAGGTGAAAAGACACCCCTCAGATTGGGAGAAAATAATAGCAAATGAAGCAACAGACAAAGGATTAATCTCAAAAATATACAAGCAACTCCTGAAGCTCAATTCCTGAAAAATAAATGACCCAATCAAAAAATGGGCCAAAGAACTAAACAGACATTTCTCCAAAGAAGACATACAGATGGCTAACAAACACATGAAAAGATGCTCAACATCACTCATTATTAGAGAAATGCAAATCAAAACCACAATGAGGTACCATTACACGCCAGTCAGGATGGCTGCTATCCAAAAGTCTACAAGCAATAAATGCTGGAGAGGGTGTGGAGAAAAGGGAACCCTCTTACACTGTTGGTGGGAATGCAAACTAGTACAGCCGCTATGGAGAACAGTGTGTAGATTTCTTAAAAAACTGGAAATAGAACTGCTATATGACCCAGCAATCCCACTTCTGGGCATACACACTGAGGAAACCAGATCTGAAAGAGACACGTGCACCCCAATGTTCATCGCAGCACTGTTTATAATAGCCAGGACATGGAAGCAACCTAGATGCCCATCAGCAGACAAATGGATAAGGAAGCTGTGGTACATATACACCATGGAATATTACTCAGCCGTTAAAAAGAATTCATTTGAATCAGTCCTAATGAGATGGATGAAACTGGACCCCCTTATACAGAGTGAAGTAAGCCAGAAAGATAAAGAACATTACAGCATACTAACACATATATATGGAATTTAGAAAGATGGTAACGATAACCCTATATGCAAAACAGAAAAAGAGACACAGAAATACAGAACAGACTTTTGAACTCTGTGGGAGAAGGTGAGGGTGGGATGTTTCAAAAGAACAGCATGTATACTATCTATGGTGAAACAGATCACCAGCCCAGGTGGGATGCATGAGACAAGTGCTCGGGCCTGGTGCAGTGGGAAGACCCAGAGGAATCGGGTGGAAAGGGAGGTGGGACGGGGGATCGGGATGGGGAATACGTGTAAATCTATGGCTGATTCATATCAATGTATGACAAAACCCACTGAAATGTTGTGAAGTAATTAGCCTCCAACTAATAAAAAAAAAAAAAAAAAAAAACAACCTCTCCCCCAACAGGTCATATGCTCCTGTCTATGGGGGCCTCGGCCTTCAAATAGATACAAAACTGGCACTAGTTGGCATTAGTCATGCCTCATTGTGAGCAGCCAAGAGGAAGAGTGGTCTCCCTTTTTGCATCTACTTCATCCTTCCTCCCATAATTCTCACTGGTCTAACGGAGATGTGATTGGCCCGTTAGGCAAGAGCGTATTGGCTTTGGTCTACAAAAGTGACTTTGAACTGGATGCAGTTGGGTAAGTCAACTAATCTATCTGAACTTTGTGTCCTCTACATATAAAAATAAATAACAATTATGTCTTAACATGGGTTCTCCCCCCCAAAAATCTTAAAGAGGACTATGAGCAGGAATTTTATTTAGGAGGTGAACATGGAATGAGGGAGTAAGGTGGTGAAACAAGGAATGAGAAACAACCAACAGGAAAACATCATAAGCAAAAAAAAAAAAAGTTCAACTTCACAAGACTTCTGAGAAACATACAGCGTGCCGCCCAGAGCTGTCCAGTTATGGAATTGGAAACTGGGAGCTTGTTTATCTGCAGACTTATTAGTTAAATCCCCTTAAGCTGAAAAACGCTCAGTGTATGCTGAAGGGAGAAACTGTTGGTGAGCATCTGAGCTCTGTAGGAGCCGCAAGCCATAGTATTCATTTTTATTGTCCTTATTACAATGATGCTCATTTTATTATTCCACAGTGAGTAACATGCTTTGAGACCATTCATCATCTATTCATCCTCTCACATAAATTGAAAATAAAAGCCAGTTTATAACCTGTCCCAAATATAGGCTGTGCAGAATGTGAAGGCATGGAGATAGCTTATGTCACTTTCTTATCTTATTGCTAGTACTGACCAATCCTTCTTTAATTTCCAGTTCTAATTGGCTGTGATAATCATCTGCATTAAATTAGTCTTATTTAAGTTTGAAGAACATCATACATTCTGCTTGTCAAATACCTATTGAAGCCCTCTTATGGCTGAATAAAGTGCTGTCCCACCCTCTCTCTCTCTCCAAGTCCCACTCCTTCTTCTACCATTACCCCCAACCCAGCCCTGGCTTTGTGAGATCTTTTATAATCCTAACTACACTCCAGTGCAGTAGTGTTGTTCTACTTTCAGCCTTCTGCTTTTTCCTTTGTCCCTCTCATATCATACAATCTCAGTCACATTATTTTTGCAACTATTTTTCTTCTAACTTCTTTCTTTTGTTAATTTATTCTTTCATTTGACTGTATTCCATTTATTTTGCAAATGCAGAGTTCTATCCATCTTTGCATAATTATATTCTCTTCCTGGTTCTTTTTTTAAACAAGTAATAGATTAATTGCTAATCTACTTTTTTCCTTTTATATATATGTATAATATGTATAATATGCCTATTATATTTTATAACAATTTTTACATACTAAATGAAAGATATTGTTCACTTCAGTTCAGTTGCTCAGTCGTGTCTGACTCTTTGCAACCCCATGGACTGTGGCATGCCAGGCTTCCCTGTCCATCACCAACTCCCAGAGTTTGTTCAAGCTCATGTCCATTGAGACGGTGATGCCATCCAACCATCTCATCCTCTGTTGTCCCCTTTTCCTCCTCCCTTCAATCTTTTTCAGCATCAGGCTTTTTTCCAATGAGTCAGTTCTTCACATCAGGTGGCCAAAGTACTGGAGTTTCAGCTTCAGCATCAGTCCTTCCAATGAATATTCAGGACTGATTTCCTTTAGGATGGACTGGTTGGATCTCCTTGCAGTCCAAGGGACTCTCAAGAGCCTTCTCCAACACCACAGTTCTAAAAGCATCAATTCTGCGGCGCTCAGCTTTCTTTATAGTCCAACTATCACATCCATACATGACTACTGGAAAAAACATAGCTTTGACTAGACAGACCTTTCTCAGCAAAGTAATGTCTTTGCTTTTTAATATGCTGTCTAGATTGATCATAACTTTTCTCCCAAGGAGCAAGCATCTTTTAATTTCATGGCTGCAGTTACCATCTGCAGTGATTTTTGGAGCCCCCAAAATAAAGTCTGTCACTGTTTTCATTGCTTCCACGAAACAATGGTAAACTTCTATTTGCCATGAAGTGGTGGGACTGGATGCCATGATCTTCGTTTTCTGAATGTTGAGTTTTAAGCCAACTGTTTCACCTCCTCTTTCACTTTCATCAAGAGGCTCTTTAGTTCTTCTTCATTTTCTGCTATAAGGGTGGTGTCATCTGCATATCTGAGGTTATTGATATTTCTCCTGGCAATCTTGATTCCATCTTTTGCTTCATCCAGCCCTGCATTTTCCATGATGTACTCTGCATATAAGTTAATTAAGCAGGGTGACAATATACGGCTCTGGCATACTCCTTTCCTATAATTTGGCCTTGGGAGTACAAAATGAAGCAGGGCAAAGGCTAACCGAG
This sequence comes from Dama dama, assembly GCF_033118175.1. NCBI lineage: Eukaryota > Metazoa > Chordata > Mammalia > Artiodactyla > Cervidae > Dama > Dama dama. Next base: position 11,880,878 of record NC_083707.1, read on the forward strand.
TTTTGCCAAGAGAATGCAGTGCTTATGGCAAACACCCTTTTCCAACTTGTTAGACATGATCTATTTGATGTATACAGAAGACTTCCCTTGTAGCTCAGTGGTAAAGAAGTCGCCTGCCAATGCAGGAGACCCAGGTTCAATCCCTGGATTGGGAAGATCACCTCCAGAACAAAATGGTAACCCACTCTAGTATTCTTGCCTGGGAAATCTCATGGACAGAGGAGCCTGGGGTCTCAAAAGAGTTGAACATTACTTAGCTACTCAACAACAACAATATGCAAATAAAGAAGTGTGAGTGTTTCAGGATTAATAGATGAGATTTTTTGACTTGTACATATTTATTCTAGTGCTCTGGCTTCATTTTTTTGTGTTTCATTGCATTTACTTTTTTTTCCTTATGGATATTTCTCATGTTTATTGATATATAACTTATTTAAATTTAAATTATATATTAATATGAGTTTGCATTTCATATTGATGTTAACATAATTCTGAGTAAGATATAGAGCTTTTCTCTTATATTTTTACAATTTTAAATATATATTCAAATACATACTTGCATAGTGATATAAATACTATATTTTCAATTCTTAATGATCCTAATGAAATTTGTTCTTTAACAATTTTTTCCAGAATTTTATGCTCCAGCATTTATGCTCCAGTAGATTTTCATATTGTACTTTCATTTAATTTGAACCTGAGTCCAACCATTGAGTCATTTACTGATTTTGCATCATGTTTTTTCTTTCAGATTCTTGGAATGTGGCAAGTTCTTTAAAAGTTCTTATATTAAAAACACTCAAGGTTATAATTTTGATATACCAATTCCAAGTTCTATGCTATGACATTTTATCTATCATTTATACATGATGAAAGTTAATTAAGATAGTAATTCTTGTACTTACCGTTTAGAAATTTTAAAATATTTGTGCTTTTTCCTCTAGAATATATAAGAACTTAATACAGTTATTCCATAATGCCAAATATAGTCTTGCAAGCTTTCATACAATGTTTTTTACAAAAATCTTATCTAATCTAATTTTTAATACTTAAAATATTTTATTGTTACCTCATTACCCACTTTTCCTCCCCTCACACAAAAAGTTCATTCTTCAGATGGTGTCCAAGAGAATTTTTTGCCTGGTCCTCAAACTAGGATTTATGTTCCCTCAGACCTCAGTCAAGCAAATGTACCTAACTTCTCAATGAAATATTTTTTTCTGCATTCAGTGTTTTCTCCTTTACATGTGTTTACATTTTATTTGCTGCTCCTTTGGCCAAAGACAACATGCTCCATTCTCTCTTTCTCCCTCCCTCCTCCTCTCTCTCTCTCATTTTTTTTTTTTTTTTTCCTGCTTTGAATGTATGATCCAGCTCACAGGCTGAATCATCTGCGCAACTTCTTTAGACAACACTGTCTGCTCCTTTTCTCTGAGCACTTACACGATGAACTACCTGGCTTCAATGAACATATCCAGTAATAAGTTACAACAACTTATTTACCTGACTGCATTTCTAAGAGAATATGAAGTAACTTAGGGGAGATTCCGTGCCCTAGTCACCTGCATATTCCTAGATGCTGTTGGGATGCAGTGCGTTCACTGAATAAAAGAACAAATGGATATATCCCTGGGTGCCAGTGAATTAGGCTGATGTGTCCCAGTGCTACTTTCTGGCAGAATTTTCTACATGGAATGTGTGTTTCCTTCTTGATTTTCCAAGTGATTTTGAACAAAATGTGTATCTAACGGTGAAATTGTTTCTGACCAAAAAAATCCTTCATCTAAAGTGGGTCATAATCAAACTCGCTATTTTAAGGATGAAAGAAGCAGATTGGACCAGCAACATTTCTTGCATAACATTCACTTATGGACTTGTTTTCTAAGTATTTGAATTAATACAAAATGTCCCAAATGATAGGAGATTAGGTTCTCTGCATTAGCTAATCCTTTTGTGAAGTAATACCATGTCTAAATGTCATTTAGTTCAAATTAAAGACCTCAGACATTTGGTGAAATATAGCAAAAGGGAGGCTGCTTTGATATGCTAATGATTCAATGTGTTATTCATGAAGTGTTGCTCACCCTGGACACTGATAGCAACTCTAGGAGAGAAAACAGCTATTTTACTTTGATTCATTTAATTTCCATGGTTTACTTGAAAAGTGAATATGAGTGAAGAGAATGCTAATATTTGTTTTTGGAAAACCAAATTTTCAGGGGAACAATAGATTTTTCTTTTCTTTTTTTTTCTTAGACCCATTTCAGATTTCTAAAGGATACATCATTCTTCATAGAAGTATACATTTACACTCCTAACATGATCTTCTGCTTCCACACTCTAGTCTGTTGTATTGAATGTATGTGTCTAGGGCTACACTGCAGACAATTTTCTACTTCTAATAGATACATCTGATTGCATGTCCTCTGTCACTCACTCACTCAAACAGTCACTGACTGTTTTGTGACCCCATGGACTGTAGCCTGCCAGGCTCCTCTGTCCACGGGATTTCCCAGGTAAGAATACTGGAGTGGGTTGCCATTTCCTTCTCCAGGGGAATCTTCCCAACCCAGGGATTGAACCTATGTCTCTTGTGTGTCCTGCACTGGCCAGCAGATTCTTTACCACTGAGCCACCTGGGAAGGCATATTAGCTGTGTACTATGACCAATAATAAGAAAAATCCTTAGAAAACTGAGACTCAGGGAATGTGTAGAATTTCCTATAGTTACACACATGAAAATGTATAAAGGACTGAAACTCACAGTGACCTTGTCCTTATGGCCATTCTTTCAGCATCATTATATTAGGATGGGTTAGTTTTTAATGTAGACTCAAACAACTGCTCAGTCTCGGTAAAGAGCTAAACAGAAGTTTATCACTTGCTTACATTATATGTGCTGTGTGGATTAACAGAGGGATGCTGCTAATGAGTATGACAGGTTTCCTGAATCATCACGGCAGTGGGCAGAAAACATGGTAAAAGGCATTCTGGTCCTTTAAGTTTTAGCAGGGTGAGGAGCACATTTCTGTTTACAGGACATTGATTAAAGTAGCTCGCATAGTTACTACAAACTCTGAAGGGTGCTGGAGAGTTCAATTTTTCCATTAGCCTGGAAAAACAGAGCTGTAAATATTTGTTAAACTGTATTGATGACTGTGTACCATGTTTTGTCCCAAATGCATTCAGAAATACTCTGATATTAGTAGTATAGTTCAGATTTATATATATACATGTATATGTATATATGTATATATATATATTTAAACGACACAAAATATCTGCTAATATACAGTGTGTGGGGGAAAAAAAAATATGTACAAAATACATTTCCGAGGCTTCCCAGTAGTGATCTTTGAATGCTCTGTTTGAGTTTCCTTATTTTATTCCCTCACTTTAATTTTTTCCATTTTTAAAAGTGAAAATTGTTTCTCATTCTATGTCCTCCACATTTGAAATAAGGCTGAAAACGTGCTGCCATGTTATCTGCCCCACAGCGCTACTTAATCATTTTACTTTCATGTATGTAACTTTCAAGGGTCTCATTTATAACGTGATTGGTTTGTGTGGGGCCTAGAGACCAGACACGTGCTCAACTAACTGACTTTCGTCTAACCTGGCACTAGCAGTCCTGTGGAAGATTCGTCTATGTGTTTTCTGAAGTCATATTGCACTGTGGTTTAACAATGAGAGCAGCTCACAGGCAATTTGCGAGGAAGCAGTGATAAAGAGGTGGTGATTCTTGACTCTTTTTGGTACACAACAGCTGCTAATTCAGACAACGGGACCCCCATTCACTCCCCTCTGAACCCCTGTCACAGTCAAGGCAGATTTCACAGACGCCCCCCAGACTCCACCTTGCCTTCCCAGATTGTCTAGCAGACTTGCCCACACTCTCTAGCATTTACATCTGCACTGGTTGAGTCTGGAATGCTCAGTTACTCTTTCTGTGGTACTCTAAACACTGTAAATTTCCCCCACAGCTCCTCCCACACTGCTGTGGATGCCTCATTTCCTCATTATGGTTGTGCCTGCTCAGTCCTGTCTGACTCTTGTTATCCCCTGGACTGCAGCCCACCAGACTCCTCTGTCCATGGACTTTTTCAGGCAAGAATACTGGAGCAGGTTGCCATTTCCTACTTCAGCGGATCTTCCTGGCCCAGGGATCGAACCCATTTCCCTTGCAGCTCCTGCATTGGCAGGCCGATTCTTTACCAACTGCACCACGTGGGAAGCCCTCATCCCTTCACTGGGTACCCAAATGCGTGTTTTCTAGACCAATCACAACTTGCTATAAAAGCCACATCATCTAAGCCTAGCATGCATGGTCTGCTATACTCAAGCATAACCATATTCTTCCTTTTTTTCCTCATGCTTCTCTTAAACATGCTACACTCAAAATGGAATATTTATTTTACAACAATTCATATTTTCCTCCACTGTGTATTGCAATGCTACTTCTTGGTTCCTTTCTTGGTGATGATTTTTCTCACTTCCATTTCTATTTATAGAATTCTTACTAATTTTCCATGAGCTATTTTAAATACTACCTCATTCCCGATATTTCCATAATCATTTCCAATATCTCTTTAGATATTCATAAGTCATCTCACATGCTGCTTGCTCTTTGCCTTGTCACATTAATCTTGTCCTTAAAATAATCATATGCATATTTGGTAAGAATAAGAATGGTAACTAGGATTCAAGATCTTGTGTTTTCATTCTTGGCTTTTCTAGTTTTGTTATTGTTGGGCTGAAGTATAAGGAATGGTTATTACTGTGGTTTAAAGTCTTGATTAATGAGAACAATGTTTGAGATAAAATAATTTTGATGATTCTTGCCACTTGATTCATCTCTAACCTAGAGATATACTGTGTTGTCAATAAAGTAATTAGTTGTAAAAGAGAATAAAACAAACGTTAATCACAATCAGCCTTTCCACAAGACCTGGAATGAATTCTGAACTTAAAATTATGTCTTTGAGCACAAGTTCCCTTATCTTTTATGGATGTGACACTCCACAGATCTTAGTTTAGTGGATTCTCAACAGAATTTGACACGTGATCAATTAATTTTACTCAAAAGACTCTTATCTTTACCTCAAAAATAAGTCTTTGATCAGTCATTTTCAATTCCTTCCCTAGAATTCTCTTTCCTTCATAAACACTAATGAGTTTAACAATCACATATCTAAACCCTAATGGTAGGTTGCGGCTTCCCTGGTGGCTCAGACGGTAAAGCGTCTGCCTGTAATGCGGAAATCCGGGTTTGATCCCTGGGTTGGGAAGATCCCCTGAAGAAGGAAATGGCACCCCACTCCAGTATTCTTGCCTGGAAAATCCCATGGACGGAGGAGCCTGGTAGGCTACAGTCCATGGGGTCGCAAAGAGTAGGACACAACTGAGCAACTTCACTTTCCTTTCCTTTAATGGTAGGTTATGCCTTGCCTAAATTCTCCCAACATACATAACTTGATGGCTCAAGTCTCACAAATGTCATGCAGACACTTTAAGTTCAAATAGCACATGTTGAACCTGGACCTGGTCCCACTTTAGCATCATTTATTTTAGGAACATCAACATTTAAAATTGTAAAATCCAGTTGTACAAAAGAATTCACCTTGCTATCTTTTCTCCCCTCATTATCCACTTCTCCCAAATAACTAATGACTTCCAAAATCGTATAAACTTTACTTTATAAATATTCTATGAAATTATCCATTTCCTTCACCTTTAGTAGAAACACCCTAGGTTCTCCTGAAATACAAGAGCAACAGATATTTTACTGCATCTATCTAAAGGTAAAGATATATTTGTGAATAATTGAGGACATTCAAATATTCGCTGGGCACTGAATAATGTGTGGGAATTATTTTTAAATTGTTAAACATGGTTTGAAAATCTGTCATTATTTTCCGATGTGTCATACTTTTATATTTTATGATGAATATCCTTATGATCCCCAAATAATTCATAGAAAATTATAGCAATTGGTCATTAACACTGGAAAAAATAAATATGTATATTTTCCATTATATCACCATGTAACCCCCATACTATCTTGGTTGTACTTGTTAGTAAAAGCTAAAAAGACTCTAATGGAATATTTTACTGAGTAAGCCTATTTATAAGTTTATAAAAGCCAGGTAATGAGAACCAGGATTTGATATGAAGAAACTCTGAAGATAAGGAAGGTAGTTAAGTCAAATCATGGTTATGTGAGATTATGTGAGGTGAAAGCAGAAGTAAAAATGAGGAAATCAGTGTCAGGTCAGGAATTATTTTCTATCCAAAAAAAAAAAAAAATGTTCAAATTTCATTAAAGAAAGGAAGTTTCACAATTTGTCTAGAGACTATTAAAGGGTTAAAAAGTCCTAAGGCAGAGGAGACTGTATTTACACAACAAATCTGTATCCTTCCACAACCTATATTTACTGTATAGCTCCTTTCATCTGAAGTACTTCACAAATTGATTTACAGACTGTGTGTACTGCAATCATTTTCATTTCTGAAAAGCACCTCATCCGTTATGCATACATATATTGCATTTTATGAATTTCAGGATGTGGCATAGTAATCCCCAAATATCACTTTGAGTCTGAAATACTGTTTTATGGCTTCATGAAAACAACATGACAAATTGCATACTCTGGTTTCAGTGACAAATCTGTCTTCTCAGTAAGTGGGGCTCTAATTGAAATGTACACTTCAACTTGTAGGCAGCAAAAGACAAAAAATAGCAGCTGAGGACTCATGAATGGGTGATGTGTAAGTTAGCAGGAAATTTATTGGGTTACCATTATGTATAGAAAACCTGTTTAGGTACTATATGGGGAAATAAAAAGTGCAGCCTCTGCCCTTGATGATCCTATGAATTAATTTGCACAGACAAAATGTATCCACGTCTAGATTTCAGGATTTGCCTTATGTAGCATGCCAACAGATGTGAACAAATGTGTGGTTCAAACTCAGCTCACAAGGGCTAACTTAGTGTAGTGAGGCTAGAATAATTGTTGCAGGACTGACTGAGATTCCTGAAGGAAGTAAATGTGAACCAGATTTACACTGGTAGAAAGATGAAAATATTCCTACCATTCACTGGTCCATTTCTTAATATACAGAGTACACTGACTGCACAAAAATAGCACCATAGAATTAGTATAGTACAGTTTCTGTATCTTTCACTTTTCAGTTCAGAAGATGATTTACTCATTTATTCATCTACATCTTCTATCAATCATACACTCAAACCATCATTTATTGAACACTGCATGCATGTATGCTAAGTCGTTTCAGTCTTGTCTGACTCTTTGCAACCCCGTGGACCATAGCCCACCAGGCTCCTCTGTCCATGGGATTCTCCAGGCGAGAATACCAGAGTGGCTGCCATGCCCTCCTCCAGGGGATCTTCCTGACCAGGGATCAAACCTGTGTCTCTTATATCTCCTGCACTGGCAGGCAGGTTCTTTACCACTAACGCCACCTGGGAAGTCCATTGTACAATGCACAAATGTCCAAAAATATGAGAGAAGTCAGTGACAAATTTGGGAACAAAACGCAATCTCTGTCCTCAAGAGATGATTATAAGTATTAAGATAATTTTTTTTTTTTTTACTCTCTGATAATGTACAGATTTTTAAAAAAATAATTTATATTTAAAATCTTATTAAAGTCTCATTTATACCTGTTTGTACTTATGACTGTAGAATAGGCTGAATTATGTGCCCCCCCAAAATTCATACATTAGAGTCCTAATGCCTATATCTTAGACCGAGACTATATTTGGAGACGGGGCGTTTAAAGAGGTAAGGAAGATAAAATGAGGTCCTATGGGTGAGCCTTAAGCCAGTGTGATCAGTGTCCTCATAAGGACAGATAATAGACACAGATAATGTGCAGGACAGGTGACGACACAGTGAGAAGACAGTCGTCTGCAAGCCAGAGAGAGAGGCCTCAGATGAAACCAAACCAAGCCTCCAGAATTTTTGGAAAATATATTTCTGCTGTTTAAGCCATACGATGTGTGGCATTTTGTTTTGGCAGCCCTAACAAACAAAAAGCCCTAACAAAAAGTCATGTCTGACTCTTGTGACCCCATGGACTGTAGCCTGCCAGGCTCCTCTGTCCATGGGATTCTCCAGGCAAAATACTGGAGTGAGCTGTCATTTCTTTCTTCAGGGGATCTTCCCAACCCAGGGACTGAACCCATGTTTCCTGCATTAGCAGGTGTATTCTTTACTACTGAGCCACCAGAGAAGCCGAAAAACTAATATAGTAGGTTATATCAATATGCAAATAAAGTTCAATATGGTTACTTTTTCCAGACCCCTCTGCACTCTGTTTTTTCAGCAGTTGACAAAATATTAATAGGTAATTAAATTCTTAAATTGCATCTCTGAAGAATGTCTTAATAACAAAATCATTCAATATCATGAAAATATTAGTGCAAATATTCTTTTAAAAGCTTTAGAGGAAATTTTAACAGGTGTGTTATATTTTCAAATTGATTTTCATTATGAAACTGGAGGTATATTGCTACAGAAAAGACTTTGTCCTCAAGATACAATCAATTACATTTTAAAATGCAGAGGGATGAAAAAAGGGAGCCCAGAATCAAGTAAGAAATAGGAGAAATAATGTATATGGATCTTGATAAGAAAAAACTTGTAAAATAAATATCCAAAGAAAACATGATTAATAATTATGATTATTTTTCCTAAAATAACTAGAAAAAATAGATGATAGAAACAAGAAAAAGAAAAATCTCCCTAGATATATTTTACTTTCAAAATATAATATCCTTTCATTATTTCCCTGCTTGTAAGTACATGTTTATCTTTAAACCATCTCCTTTTCTTTACAATTTCCTGAGTATACAGAGAGCTCTTTGCTTCTACATGAAAGGAAACATGATTTCAGGTATCATGGGAAATTTGATATGTCTGCCATCAAATTTATGAAAGTCAGTATATTATATGTATAATATAAACATTGGTGAACAAGTTCATTTATATAACTATATTCATGAATATAATTAAGTAAAGGTACACATTATGGAACTAAACGGGCAGCATTTTTTTCTGTGAAACTTATAGATTATCCATTTAATCTCCATTCGTATGCTACTAAGATGTTCTCAGAGATCACTGGAAGATTTTGCAACTTTCAGAAGCCTGAAAATTTGCTGCAGGTCACAAAAACAATAACAGGTCCAAAACCTAAATGCAAATTTGGTCTCTGAATTACATCTGAGATAAATTTTCTCTTCTTATACGAGTGAACATAACTTGTCTCTCTTGGTTAAAGTATATGCTCCTCTTAAAAAGAAATTAATTTTATCTAGGTATAAGCTAACTTTTGAAAATGATTTACTTTCTTATATTGTGAAATGTGGAATATTCAGATAGAATACATGAATAGAGGTTATGTATTTGTGTATATATGTAAAGGGCAGTTATTTTATATACAGATTTTTGTGGATGTGTAAACAAAGTATTCATAGCAATGTAGGATCATCAGAGGCCTTAGCTCCATGTTTTGAGAAACCTCCGTACCATGAGAGAGAAGTGAGGGAAGGAGCAGGCACACAGGCTGAAATGCAAAAAGAAGAAAGGTGAGGCACAGGTCCAAGTAGACTTGTGCACCCACGGGAGCCCCAGAAGAGAAATAATGGAAGCCAGAGGCCAGGGACACCAGCACGAACTGTTGGACTACATGCCTACCACCTAGACCTTGTCTCAGTGGGTCTGGAACATCTGTGGCCATTCTGATCACCTCCCCAACTTCTGAGAGACCCACCTTGCTCCCATCAAAGCAGTCCCGTTTGGTTCTTTATCCTGGACCTGTGATATTCTGGACTAAAACCTTCTCAGTTGTGGGTGAATGTAACATGTGTATAATAAATCATTTCCTCTGTGGTCTTAGCTGAAGAAAAAAAATGCAAATTTAGATAGATAAATTGATACAGATTTAAGGAGATAAAATCTAAACTACATAGATGTAGTAAACTAATAACGAGCATACTGAATAACATATTTGAATGTTATGTGTAACATGATCCCATATTGTTATGAATACTTTTACACATCCACAAAAATCTGTATATAAAATAACTGCCCTTTACATATATACACAAATACATAACCTCTATTCATGTATTATATCTGAATATTCCACATTTCACAATATAAGAAAGTAAATCATTTTCAAAAGTTAGCTTATACCTAGGTAAAATTAATTTCTTTTTAAGAGGAGCATATACTTTAACCAAGAGAGACAGGTTATGTTCAATAATATAAGATATAGAGAAAATTTATATCAGATGTAATTCAGTAGATCCAAAAGCTTTCTTAGTTTGTAAAAAATTACTAGTTTCTTCAACTTTCTGACAGGCTTACATAATGAATGGTGATTAAAGGACCATTGAATGAGTGTGAAGGATAATAGAAAATGTTAGGTGACTAGAAGAGGAAATTAAAGAGAAATGGAATTGCAGAGAAATCAAAAAGTATAGAGTGGATAATTAGAGGGAAGACAAGTAGCGAAAATTGAGCCAAGAAAGGGGAAATGAAATACAGACAGAAACTTCATAGATTGTCTTCTCAATATGAAGACTAAACTCATTATTAACATGAATATTGTGACTGGGTCTTCTCTGTTAAAAACTAAATGAGAGGTGTTTCTTCTGTACTTTTAAACATGTCACAGTTTGATAAACATCTCATTTATGTCATTTAAATTTTCAAATAAATTACATATTTCCAGGAAAATTCAGCTAAAGTAAGAAATGTTTATACTACAAGTTTCTTGTCTTTTTTTTTATTATTATTTTTTTCATTTATTTTTATTAGTCAGAGGCTAATTACTTTACAATATTGTAGTGGGTTTTGTCATATATTGACATGAATCAGCCATGGATTTACATGTGTTCCCCATCCCGATCCCCCCTCCCACCTCCCTCCCCACCCGATCCCTCTGGGTCTTCCCAGTGCACCAGGCCCGAGCACTTGTCTCATGCATCCAACCTGGGCTGGTGATCTGTTTCACCATAGATAATATACATGTTTCGATACTGTTCTCTCGAAACATCCCACCCTCGCCTTCTCCCACAGAGTCCTACAAGTTTTAATAGAGTTCATTCTTACTATTTGTTTACTTTGCTGTTTGAAGTGAATCTCCATGTGTATCCATCCCAAAAGCTGCTTTTGGCAGGAAAAAGCTCTTTGCTGGAAAGAACTCTCTACAGGAGGCACTCTTTAGTCTTGTCACTAACCTTAAACCAGGCGCCTTCATCTCAGGCCCCAGCACACCTTTCAAATCTTTTAATCATACAACACCTTGCCTAAGTTGTTGGTTTTTCCCATAGATTAAAGATGTAAAAGAATAATTAACAGGTGACCAGATCTCTTCCCTAGCTTCCCCTTCAGTAATCCCATGAATGAACTGTGTGACCAAACTGTGTGAACAAGATAACACCAAGAAGAAGTTCACAAGAAATTGAGGAGCCTTCATGCAGTGGGGAATGATACCTCTGATCCCGCATCTCAGTGATTAACTGTGATTACTTCCCCTCTTCCCCTTAAAATTTTCATGGCCAAGCAGAATCTCTGGAGGTGGTTTTGGGGAGGCTTGAGTTCTCCATTTTCCCAGATTGCCGGCATTCTGATTCAAAGTAACTTTCCCTTCTACTGACACTTGTTTCTTTCGCAAGTACTGACTTTTTGAGCCAAAAGCAGGTGGACCTGATCTGGTAGCATCTACTCCCTTACCACTGGCTAGCCAATACAGTAACACTAAAAATAAGGTGCAACTGATGAGACCCTCAGCATTCACATTTGTAAAATGCTCTGTCTTGTCTTCAGAGCTGGAAACAGACAAATGAGCTCCGTCACTAGATCTACATGGAAATAAAGAGAAAGTGCTGGCTGGCGAAGGGCATGGCTACTCACTCCAGTATTCTTGCCTGGAGAATTCCATGGACAGAGGAGCCTGGGGGGCTATAGCCCATGGGGTAGAAAAGAGACAGACACATTGGGCAACTAATGCTTCCACTTTTTTCAGAGAGATAATGATTCATATAATCTCCTCACTTCTCCGGGAGTTAGCAAAGAGACAGATACTATAATTTTTCAAAGTACTTTTCTAGAACTTACCCTTGAAAACAAAATGAAAGGAATTCCTGAAATTCTCCTATGAGATATTTTCACAAAGACATAACAGCACATGCCTATAAACAGGATTCTCAATCATGACATAAAGGAGACATTGCCTTAACTCATCCTCCAGAAAGAATAAATGAGAGCTTAGTTTTCCTTCAAATAATTTTCAAGAACCTGGGGCTTGAGTGCTTCATCAGTTTGAAAAAGTGAAGAAACACTTTTAGAACCAATTTGCAATGTCAATAACTGGAGTTTGCTATAAATGCTTGAAGTATATCACACAGAAGAGTGATAAAAGTGTTTCCTTTCTACAGTTTCTAGCTCATACAATGAGCTTCAAATATAGTCTTCACCTATAATAGATTTTCCTGAAAGATGTAATTTTTTAAAGTACGTAGCAGTCACTTCCCAGTTATTCCAAAACCAGGTAAACTTCTACCTTAAACTCATAAATCCATCAAACTAAATCTCCTTTTGACAATCAAACACAATCCACATGAAATAGGTGAGGAAAAAAATCTGTAAAAAAAAAAAAATCTGCTTAAAATTCAAACATTAAACCAAAAGTCAAACCTAAACTATGTTATTTTTCTTTAAAAATTACATAAAGTACCAGCATTTCTCATTAATCATATTGTCAGTAGTGATGACACAGTTCATCCGAGAAGTAGATGAGGTTCTTTTCACCGTTTTTGCTGATAATCTTGATTGTGAGTCTAAATTTGAAAGATAGCATATATATAATCAGTACTTTTACATTCGAGCTTCTCACAATACAATAACCATCATCCTAAGTTTGACTTATAATTCCCTAAAGTTTGTGTTTTATTACCAGGAAATGACCAAGGAGAAATGAAATAAATATAATGAATGCTTCCTTACATATTTCAATCATCTCCATTATGCAGATAATGAATCCAAAGACCAGAAAAGAATGTGGAGTAAAGAAAGCAAGGTTAAAATCCCTGCTTTCAATTGTCAATATTTATATTCTTGATATTTCAATATTTATATTTATATACATTATATAATATATATTTATGCTAACTTGACCACATTACATAATTCTCTTCTTTGAAAAGAAGAGCTACAATTAGATAGATGTTTTAATTTCTTATTAATCCTTATAAATCTCTTTTGTATAGCTCTTAATATCATTTAAACACACTTAACATATCATATTAATGTTATAACTAATTTTTTGAAGTCAAAGTGTTTCATATATGTATCTGTATGATATTGGCATAGTATCTGACGCATATTTTTGGCCAATTACATGTCTTTATCCTCTGTTCTTGATAAAGAGTCTTTTTTTAAAAATTCTAATATTACTCCACTTATATTCACTCTGTAATTCTGAAAATTCTAATGTTTTAAACAATAACCCAAAATTGCTGTGTGCTTATAAAATATGAAAGTTATCTGCCACCTAGGCTACTAGTCATCACACTTATTTAATAGCAGAATCACATTTTTAAATTTGAAATTTGCTTTCTGTTTATAATTAATATTTTCTTGAATGTATATTTGATAATAGTAAGATGATAACATTTACCTACTGTAAATACCAAATTTGAAAACCATACAATTATTGCATCAAATGTATTATTTGAAACAAGGAGTAGTGACATTTTATATCAAAATCAATTTATTTCTTCAATTTCACTCAGTTAAAAGAATCACAATGTAAGAACTTATTTAAACAAATATTTGTGAACATTAGGATATGAAAATGACTCCCCTAAAATCCTATATAAATTTCATTAAAAATTGATATCAATGTATGACAAAACCCACTGGAAAAAAATAATAATAATAATAAAAAAAATAAATAAAAAAAATAAACAGCAAAAAAAAAAAAAAAAGAAAAATTGATAGGAAAGCTTGGAAGAAGAATGATTCACTTTTGAATCAAACTCTAACAACTCACTAATTTATTTTTGAATGCTCATTTTAAGGTAGTGGCTAAATATGCTACTCAATCAGTTTGAATTTTCACTATTTATCACAGTACCTCTTAAAACCTTAGTGCATATTTAAAAGTATCTTTTCAAATATGTCAGACTTTAATAAGTATGTTTGCCATTCAAGCTTAAAAATATCTATCCTGTTTTTAGTTTTAAAATGCTTTTCCATATAATACTTATATATTTTATCATGTACGAGCTTGATAACCTATTGTATAGTGACTGGCACATAAGCAATTTACTAACGTAGCACAACCATCATATACACTAAATGATCATCAAGTGAAGTAAGTTAGAGAGCAAAAGAAGTCAAAGCCACAACCAACAGCCAGCTCCTAATTCTGTCTTCCTAACTTAACCCAAGTAAGTAAAGAAACCAATGAAGCAATTTTAATAAATAATAATTGAATTAATGAATAAAAATAGGTCATGCTCTGATTTTCTTAAAAGACGTTTTAGGGCCACAATTTAAAATAAGAGACAATTGCTGTAATCTGTTGAAAGATAATCACAGTTTGAATTAGGAGTGTTATGGAGGAAATGGGGCAAACAGAATAGATACTGGATATATTTCTGAGTCGACCAGTTGTGTCCGACTCTGCGACAGCATGAACTGTACAGTCCATGAGATTCTCCAGGCCAGAATGCTGGAGTGGGTAGTCTTTCCCTTCTCCAGGGGATCTTCCTAACCCAGGGACTGAACCTAGGTCTCCCACATTGCAGACAGATTCTTTTTTTCCCTGCAGATATTTATTTATTTATTTATTTTATTTTAATTGGAGACTAATTACTTTACAATATGGTGACAGTTTTTGCCATACATTCAATGAATCAGCCATGGTGTACATGTGTTCCCCATCCTGAATCCCTCTCCCACCTCCCTTCCCATCCCATCCCTCAGGGTCATCCCAGTGCACCAGGCAGGTGGATTCTTTACCAGCTGAACCACCAGGGAAGCCCTTCTGAAGTAGAAACCACTCCTTACAAATGATTTGAATCTAGAGAGATAAAAGTCAAAGATGTCTCCAGAGTTTTGCACTGGGGGCTGGACTCAGTGGAGCTGACAACCCTTGAGACAGAGATGTCCAGGGGAGGAACATTCTAAAAGTGTGAAAAGTAGATTTTAGAAGTTTGAGATTCAGATACTTTTAACACATTCATGGTTAGGTGATACATTGGACATTAGGATTAGAATCTAGGGAAAGGTTCTGGGGTAGTGTTACTTCATAGTTGTGGCATCACAGATGTCTGAATTATCAAAGCAGACACACAAAGATAATAGATCTAACTCAGCATCAAACTTCCCAAATTCTTAGTGCAAGATACAAGCAAAAAGTAGGGAGAATCGGAGCCTCACAGTATTAGTCTCTCAGATAGCCACCAACTCAACAGATGTAGCTTCCCAGACAAAATAAAACCAAAAGCAAAGCAAAACAAAACAAGGCAAAACCAGGTATATTTCCCACCCTGTGATGAGTTTTGATTTTGAAGGAAGAAACAGATACTATCTATGTATACTGGACAATTTAGCTCCAAAGAAGCAGTTTTAGGATGAGGTTTCCTGGTTTCTGTACTCCATTTAATCACACAGGTACAGTCTGCAGTTAACTTCCATTCTCCAGCCAGTTTCGTTCTATACATCTCTTCATTTCATGTTTATTTTGAATGATAATTGTAGAGAAATGGCATATCCTGCTTTAAAAAAAATTCTTAGGTAAAAACTTCCTCAGTAATCTTGAGACTATAAATCCCACTGGAATATTTACTGGTAGATTTTGTGGAGATCAGATAGCCACTTGCATGCCCAGAAAAGAGGAAAAGAGCTACAGACCTGCTGTTAACTCTTTTGTTCCTGGAGTCATCAGCATGGAGACAACATTTGAAACGATGAAATTGGAGCTACTCCCATAAAAATGTTTTCTACCAGAGCAAGAAAATATGTGTTGCAGTATTCCCTTTCAGCTACTCTTATCCAAGTGCAGAGTAGAGGATGCTTTGGATTCAACAGGGTTTGGGTTTTGCAAGGTTAATGCAATAGGGGGAAAAAAAGGTTATTGCAATGTGGGTGTTTTTGGCGGTGATTGTTGTTGTCCAGTTGCTAAGCCATGTCAAACTCTTTGTGACCCCATGGACTGCAGCATGCCAGGCTCCCTTTCCTTTCCTGTCTCCTGGAGTTTCCTCAGATTCATGTCCACTGAGTCAGTGATGCTATCTAACCATCTTGTCCTCTGTTTTCCCCTTCTTTTGCCTTCAATCTTTCCCAGCATCAGGGTCTTTTCCAATGAATTAGCTCTTTGCATCAGGTGGCTAAAATATTGGAGTTGCAGCTTCAGAATCAATCCCAACGAATTTCAGGATTGATTTCCTTTAGGGTTCATTGGTTTGATCTTCTTGCAGTCTGAGGGACTCTCAAGAGTTTTTGATGGAGGGGATGAAAACAAAAATATCAAGCAATAAAAAACTTGCTTGTCACATGTCCTGAATATCTGAGATTCAAAACACAGGGGCCTTTAGTAAGAAATGGTAAGATACCTCAAACAATAACTGAAGTCTAACTATGTGGGTCCTCAAAAAGAATGATAGAAAAACTTGAACAACTGAACAATAAACAAAAGTAAACTGCATTTATACTGCCAGTCAGGTTGGATATCTTATTTCATATATATATATATATATATATATATATATGTGTGTATATATATATATATCTTATTTCATGAGATATACCTCTGAAGACCACAATTCTTCAGGACTATTGAACAAAAAGTTTAATTCACTACATTCTATAAGGAGCTTGACTGTCATTCTTGGTTTGCAGTAATGTTATGAATTATCTTTTTATATGAAATTATATATATAATATAATATTATATACATCTATACATATACAGTAGAGAAGGAAATGGCAACCCACTCCAGGATTCTTGCCTGGAGAATCCCATGGAGAGAGGAGCCTGGTGGGCTACAGTCCATGGGGCCACAAAGACTGGGACACGACTGAAGTGATTGCCCAGCATACATATACAGTATATTTATTTCTGTTAGAACATGACAGAATTTACTTCATAAGATTTGCTTGCTTCCAATTTCAAACAAACATTCTCCTTTTGAGATTTCATAACATAAAATTCTGCTACTGTGAAAATCAGTTCATCTGAATAGAAACAGCCTTACTAAATATATCTTCTCTGACAGATATTATGAATTTTGTTTTTCCCAGTCTGTGTGGCTAAATTTAAAGGCAAAAGTAAGGTTAGTATACCAAGTCCACTTATCTCAATCGTAAATACAGAGTTCACTGGACTTCATGAAGATTATATTAACTAAGAAAGGAAGTTTTGCTACTGGGGATGAGAACAATACCTGTTTAATTTCAATACTAGGTTAGGCATCAACTATATGCAAATATGAGAAATCGTATTATAGTCACCATCTGTTAAGTGTACCCGCCCAAAACCTCATCTTGGTGTTTCTCTACATTATCATACCTTCTGTAGGTAGAATCCAAGAGTGATGTTCCCTGGAAGCTGTGCCACAAGACAAGGACAAGTTTGAAAACTGGGGTAAAGACAGACGATGCCTTCAGCTCTCTTAGCTCTGTTCAATGTGGAGGCTGTTGCTCTGTCCACAGCATCTTTGGCAAAGATCCTTGCTGTCTGGTATCTGGCCCCTGGCCTTTTGAATGCCTAGGGTCATGCAGTGGATCAGATTATTTTGCTTAAGAAATTGTGCTGTTTGGACACAAGTCAGTCCTGGCTGTGTGTCACAAAATGTGATTTCCTGGCCCTTCCAAAAACTGTCAGCCAACAAATAGCCTATAATAAGTCCCTTTCCATGTAAGCTAGATAAGGTAGATTCTGTAACTGAATCTTGGCAAAGACATAACAGTCACATCCATTCAGTGCTAAGCGACTGGCAAAAATACTTAGCCATATGTGGCAAAGGTAATTGTCTTTGTTTTTGCCTGGTGTGACTTCATAAACTGTGTCCAAAGAATTAGAGCTGCTAATTCACTCTTGAACATCCTTAGATGTACTTGCCTTCCATTTATATGCGCCAGGATGATCTTTCCTCATCATGGTCCCTTGAGTTTGTTTACATTCACTTTAAATGTCCCAAATTTATTAACTATTTACCTACAATGTGCCTCTTGTTTGCTCTGTAAAATGTTTGGTACCAAACACCTAACTTATCAAGGTGGTTCTCCGTTTGCACAGGACTGCAGCTCATTTCACAGAACTGGGTGATTTCTGGACAACTGGCAGGTGGGTCCATGTTTTTGGCCAGCTTTCTCTGTGGTAAATATATGCTGCTCATTAGACCTCCAAAATGTATGTACTAGTTCCAAGTTTATACATTTGACCAAATTCTCTCAACCCCCAGCGCCATGTAACCACTAATGTGCTCTTTTTTTTTTTTTTAAGTTCAGCTTTTTTAGACTCCACATATAAGTCATATCATCCAGTACTTTTCACTTTATGTCTGACTTATCTCAGGTAGCAGAGTGCCTTCAAGGTCCCTCTATGCTGTAGCAAATGGCAGGATTTCCTTATTTTTCATGGCTCAGTAACATCACATTTATAAATAAGCCATAACTTCTTTATCAACTAACATTTTGAAAAGTTTAGAGCTACTAAATATGAGTAAAGGTATGGGGACAACATTAGTGAAAGAAGCAAGCTAGAATACTGGGAGTGACTGCAATTTGGAGGAATGTCTTTTTATAGACACAAAAGTCTAAATTATTGATTTAGCTAGAATTAGTGAATTAACTTAGAGCACCAGAATTTTCCTCTATGAACTTAAAGCACACTTTCTTAGTTGAAGAAACTGTACCATAATAGCTGAGTTATATGGTGACAACGAGAAGGGAATAGGGGTAATATGTTAATATT
Organism: Dama dama; assembly: GCF_033118175.1. NCBI lineage: Eukaryota > Metazoa > Chordata > Mammalia > Artiodactyla > Cervidae > Dama > Dama dama. The sequence goes on from NC_083707.1 coordinate 11,899,898, forward strand.
AAGTATTTACAATAATGTGAAGTATATAGTAAAAGTTATAAAAATAGTAAAGTTATATAATTCCCTGATGTTTCAGACAAGATTTAAACATTCTCAGATAATAACTGATACGCAAATTATTTTAAATAGAAAAATGCCAAACATCCCTTTATTGAAAACATGAATCTATGATCCATATATATTGAATAAGACTTAGTTGCTGTTGCAAAGTATGCATGAAAGTTTGGTTCATTTTTTTCTCCATAAATCTGTTCAATTATTCTAGAGCCATTTGTCTAAAAGACTATACTTCTCCCACTGAGTTTCCTTGGTACTTTGGTTATAAACCAATTGGTCACATATATTTTTCTTTGTCTCTTGATTTCATGCATAGGTCAACACAGTGACTCTAAAGGAATCTTTTATTTGTTCTGTCTACAAGGCCAACCTTATTGTAAATCAGTCAACTAATTAATTATGTGGATTTCAGAGTTACAAAGTAATTTGTTAAGTCTCTCATGTGAATGTTAAAGAAGGAATATGGCCTTAAAATTATAATTCAAAACTCTAAAAATCTATAGTTTGCTAGAGTTAAGAATGCATTCTTGTGCAGACAGGAAAATTGAAAGAAGTTGTGCATTTTCCATTGATTCAAAATATTACACACAGGTAAGAGATAACATAATTGAGTAGACTTTTTTCCAAAAAGAAATGGCACAATTGATTGTCAATTCTTTACTGCATTTGGAATAGAATTTTGCCTTTATTAGACTCTTTCCTTGACATAAGGATCCTGGTTGCTCTTTGGGGTTGAAAAAACAGTCATATATGAGTCTAGCAAATATAGAGAAAACATTGTTCAAAAAGAGATGAAGATTAAGGTCAAATATCCTACAAAAAAGACACAGGACTGAGAAGACCCAGAGAGCTGAAATCTACACCTGATTGGTGATGATTATTTCATCCTTCCTAAAGAATTAAAACACATTTAGAAGACTTAATCACTCTATGAAATATACACCATAAAATCTATTAAATGTGGCCTAATCAAGAGATTAAATTTTCAATATCCACTGGATCACAGAAAAAGCAAGAGAATTCCAAAAAAACATCTACTTCTTCATTGACTACGTTAAAGCCTTTGACTGTGTGGATCACGGCAAACTGTGGAAAATTCTTCAAGAGATGGGCATACCAGACCACCTTACCTGCCTTCTGAGAAATCTGTATGCAGGTCAAGAAGCAACAGTTAGAACTGGACAGGGAACAATGGACTGGCTCCAAATTGCGAAAGGAGTACATCAAGGCTGTATATTATCACTCTGCTTATTTAACTTATATGCAAAGTACATCATGTGAAGTGCTGGGACGCAGCACAAGCTGAAATCAAGATTGCCAGGAGAAATATCAATAACCTCAGATATGCAGATGACACCACCCTTATGGCAGAAAGAGAAGAAGAACTAAAGAGCCTCTTGATGAAAGTGGAAGAGGAGAGTGAAAAAGCTGGCTTAAAATTCAACAATCAGAAAACAAAGATCATAGCATCCAATCCCAACACTTCATGGCAAGCAGACAGGGAAACAGCAGAAACAGTGACATATTTTATTTTCTTGGTCTCCAAAATCACTGCAGATTGTGACTGCTGCCATGAAATGAAAAGATGTTTGCTCCCTGGAAGAAAAGCTATGAGCAACCTAGACAGCATATTAAAAAGCAGAGACATTACTTTGATGATAAAGGTCTGTCTAGTCTAAGTTATGGTTTTTCCAGTAGTCCTGTATGGATGTTAGAGTTGGACCATAAAGAAAGCTGAGTGCCGAAGAACTGATGCTTTTGAACTGTGGTGTTGGAGAAGACACTTGAGAGTCCCTTGGACTGCAAGGAAATCAAACCAGTCAATCCTAAAGGAAATTAATCTGAAATAGTCATTGGAAGGACTGATGCTGAAGCTGAAGCTCCAATATGGCCAACTGATGTGAAGAGCCAACTCATTAGAAAAGCCCCTGATGTTGCAGCATATTGAAGGCAGGAGGAAAATGGGAAGACAGTGGCTGACGTGGTTGGATGGCATCACCGACTCAACGGACATGAGCTTGAGCAAGCTCTGGGAGATGGTGTAGAACAAGAAGCCTGCCATACTGCAGTCCATGTGTCACCAAGAGTCGGACACAACTGAGTGACTGAACAGCAACAATCAAGACAAGGAAAAAGAATGAGATAAAAAATACTCCAAATGTAGAGAAGGATTGGTTATAAATGGCAGTGATCATAGCTAGTAAAATAGATTTTACAGGACAGTCATATCAGCAGTAGAGTTTCGTCTTGGTATAAAATAGCTTTACTTTTGTTTATTCTTGAATCTGCTAATAATCAATACAAATATATATATATACAATGTAAACATATAGGTGTGTGATTGATATGCCTTGATGATTTCCTCTTTTCTGATAGAAGGGCACTCAATAATGCCCTTACATTACAATAGAGAAAATAACTGTGTTCCCCCAGAACCTAATCTAATGTAATTTTCCAGTCTTAAGTTTTCTACTTAAACTTTTGTTGTTGCTGTCAGCACTGGGCTAAGTTCTCCTTATTTATGCCTGTGAGGCAGGTCTATGAGATTTTCACTTCTATCTACTTATTTTTTGAGCATGCCTACCAATAATCAATGATGTGGGCAAGGGCAGAGATGGTGAGAAATTGGCCCAAGTACATTGGAAGAGAAAGAAATAGTAAAAAGAGAAGAAAAACCTTCTATTGTTGAAGGGTAGAGATCATTCAATATATACTGGCAGAAAAGAAAAGAGTTTTATTATCCACCCTAGAATAGAAGTCTATTTTAATAATTAAAGCAAAAGAGAAAGTACACATTAAAAGTTTTCTGAACTACAAATGTAATTTGAACATTTTGACAAAGAACATATGATAAGTTTTCCCTGATAAACTTCCAAATTTCATACTTGATATTAGGCAAACATCCCTAAAAATGTTTTCTATCTCCTCTGGTGAAAGTGCAATTACAAAATAGAAATCAAACCTGAAGTGAATTGCATTGCTTTAAGGAATACACTTTCTATTGTGTGTAGTGACATAGCTCCTTTGTGTAGGAGGTAGGAGGAGTAATTATCTCAGACTAATTTCAATGCATGATAGTTCAACTAACCAGAGAATATATGAATTATAGTATTAATATCCGTGGGAAAAAAACAAAGTAAAAAATGAACAGTCTTATTGTTGAAAAACCAAAGGAAATACCTCTTCATGAGAATGCAGGTGCTATAATACTGCTTACAATCAGATTTTTACTGTACAACATTTTGGAACAAAATTGAATTCTGTCACATATGGTAGTTCATTGTATTATGATCTGCTACTCTCTGTGGTGTAGGTAAACCACATTTCCAGATGGCAGGAGTAAATATGGACTCCCCAGGATGAAAAAACACAAGGCAATTTTAGTTTTGGCATACTACGTAATTGTCGAACAGCAAACAAAGACGAGAACAAAGGGAAATTTTGGAGAGCTTATTGATTGCTTTTATCATTTCCTGCCTCAATAAGTAACACATGCTCATGTGGGATATTTGGGAAATGGAAACATTTGGAATTCTCAGAAACATAGTAGACAAGAAAGAGAAAATTAAAAATGACCTCTAGCCACACAGTACAGAATGTATTGTGAGGCACTCAGGTGTCTGTGTTGTGAGTGTGGGCTGCAGATTACATCCAACTCGTTTGTATGTATTTATCAAACATTTGGGACATAATGAATGCTGAGTTTTATGCTGCAAATATTTGCTAAATATCATGCCATACAGTGTCTGAAAATATAATTCAATAGTTAAGTTCCATATGATATTTCTGGTGGTGTGACAGTGAAGTACATTAAGCAATGCAATAAGGTACTAATAAACAAAATTATTATCTCTGCTTTATAGATGTCAAAATGGGATAAACTAGTTATATAATATCACACAGCTAGACGGTGAGAGTCTAGCAGAGCTAGCTTCCTTAATAAATAGACTATAATATATCACGTATAAAGTTGTATAACTAGCTCAAACAATATAAAAATTCTTGAACTAGGTCCCAAAGGATTATGCGTACATTTTATGCAACCAGTTACAAGAAAGTTAAAAATATCACAAACAATTTGAAGAAGTTTAACTTTTATTTAGTTCAACCAGCCATTTTTATACTTGCTTTAGAGAGAGGAAAAAAATCCTTTACTTAATTATTTATTAATTTATTATACACTAAAAGTGCTGAACTTTCTTAAGATTTTTAGAGCTATTTACATAATAAAATTACTTCTATTTTTCCTGTTTTGGCTGTTACAGTTATCTAATCTTAATATTTCATTTAAATGTACATTGTATTTTGATTTTTTCTCACATAATTGGAAAATTTACCAATTATCCCTGTTGAATTTCCTTATTGTTCCTATATTTAAAATAATTCCTTTTAGAAAATGGCATTATATTTCTGGGGGAGATATGAATTAAAATATCTTTTCAAAATTAAAAAAAAGAATTCCTTTTATATTTCAAGATCTTGCTACAATCTCCGTAATTTTTCCCTATTTCTTCACATTCATAGTTGACCATTACTGACCTCAAAACTATTTAGCTCTGAAGCAAAATCTAATTGTCATATTTTGCTAAATATTAATCATTTTTTTCACACAATTAATTGAACAATAATTTTATCCAATAATTTCTACTACTATATATTTATTTAAATATAGAGAGAATTTTTTTCTGAGCTGTTTCCTGTTCTATCATTTGCCTGCTATTTAATCTGACAGAAATAAGCCTTTATTGAATATTCAGGGTTTATTTCTTTTAGGATTGACTGGTTTGATCTCTTTGCAGTCAAGGAAATTTCAAGAGTCTTCTCGAGCACCCTAATTTGAAAGCATCAATTCTTCATTGCTCAGCCTTCTTCATGGTCCAACTCTCACATCTGTATGTGTGTATACACACACACACACACACACACACACACACAGAGTATCATATAAGTGCAGGAAAAACATTCTAAGTTGAAAAGGATAATAAAAAAAAAAAATCCCATTTTGGAAAACTGTCAACTGAACAACATCAGGGCAATTACATCTTTGGGCTTCCTTTCTGCCTCATGTATCCCAGATTTAGAGCTGAAGAAGCCAGCATACCAGCACAGACAAAATAAATTTAAAATAGATGATAAAAGCCTACTCTCTCTAGTGAAAGGACCAGGAAAGGAAAAATCTATCAGGGCAGGAAATCTTCAGACAATATCAGCCTGATCCCGACCAATACCAGGAACAAGTGCTGAAAACCTGACCTCTGCCCGCCGGGGCTGAATGAGGAAGGCAGACTCCCACCATGGCCCAGCTGTAGCGAGGCATACCTCCTGTTGTATCAGACACAGCCCAGTGGGACCTGGGCATGTCTTCCCTGCCCAGTAGTGATGAGACTCCCCCCCCCCCCAAGCACACACACAGATACAGACACTCACACATACACACGAGAACATTTAAGGAGTCTGACTTTCACATCCAACCAGTAGCACCAAGAAACCTCTCCACCCAACTCCCCCACACAGTGTCAAGGAGCCTGGGTGGAAACCAGAACATTCACCACTGCCCAGAGGTCACTAAACCCTCAACCACCATGCTGTTAGTGGAAGCCACAAAGGGGGCGGCAATGGGATGACCTTCCTGCTCACAACTGGGGTGCGCTGGTAGTGGCTTAATGGAAAACATAGAATTTTATCCCTTGGACAGCAAATAAGAAGTGCCCCAAGGGTGGGAGGTGAGGAGGGTTCAAGAGGAAGAGAACATGTGTACACCTATGGTTCATTCATGTTGATGTCTGGCAGAAATCAAACTAATATTGTAAAGCAATCGTCAATTAATTTAAAAGAAATAAATATCATTATCAACATCCAGGAAAATATCAACTTGGATGATGAAAAGGAAATTAGCAGATGCCAGCATCATGAAGATACAGATCCTGGAATTATCTGACAAAGATATAATGAAATGCTCCAATGAACATGTTTGAAACAAATGAAAAGTAGAAAGTCTTAGCAAACTAATAAATATAAAAAAAGAAGAATCAAAATGGAAATTTTAGAAGTGAGAAATACAATTACAGAGTAAAAAACAAAGATAAAGAAATCCAGTGATTGGGCTCATCAACACAACAGAGATACAAAAGAAAAACCCTTTGTACTAGGAAACAGAAATTACTCAACTTGCAAAGTAGAGAACAAATAAACTGAAAAAAAAAATACAGATCTCAATAACTTATATAAAAATAGAAAAGGATCTAGCATCCATGTCCTGGAGTCTTAGAAGGACAAAAAAGTGTTGGGACATGAGTTTTAAAAGAGTATTTGATAAAATGAAGATTGTAATTGTCTCCAACTTGGAGAGGTATACATTTACACGTTCACAAAAGTGAGTGAAATTTCAAAAAGAAAAAGCAAAAAAAAAAAAAAAGAAAGAAAGAAAAACCTACCCTAAGGCACATCATAATCAAGTCACTGAAAACTCTAAGAGAAAAACTAGTCAATAGACATAAGATTTCTCATCAAAAAACATGGAGGACAGGGAGACATGACATTCTTTTTAGAGTGGTATTGAAAAAACAGTGGAACCAAATGGTTCTTAGATGAAGGATAATTGAGGTTTATTGCCAGAAACAACTCTAAAAGAATGGCCAAATAACATTTTCTAAAAAGAAAGAATATAATAAAAGAAGAAATATTGGAGCATTATCAAGTTTGAAACTACAACAGAGTAAGACTCTGAATATATACAACAGATTTTTCTCTTGATTTTTCAAAATCACACTCAACATTTGAAGCAAAACTTATAACACTGCTTAATGTAGTTTCCAGGACATGTAATGGAAATATTTGACAAAATATTATTATAAGTGGGAGCGGGTAAAGGGATATAAAATGGATTATGTTTTATGTATTTCACTAGTAAAACATAATACCAGTAGACTCTGATATCTATGTTAACTGCTAGCAAAGAAATACAAAGATACATACCAAAAACACTATCAATACTTCAAAATGCAATTCTGAAAATGTTCTGTAGCCCTCAGGAGGCAGAAAAAAAATAAGCAGAGAAACACAAGAGAGAGTACAAAGAGAAAACATAAAACAACAAAGAAAATGACAGTTATATGTAAATTTTAAAGTATCATTGAAGGCAAAACACTAAATACACTTTTTATGAAACAGAGTATGGAAGAGTACATAAAAAATCACCTGTCTCTATCATAAGCTGCCTGTAAGAAATACATTTCAAATATTACAACAGAGAGGCTTAGTAAACTAATTGAAAGATTTAACTTGCATATAGTAATCAAGAAAAGCTGGAGAATACATTACAATCAAGCTTCACAGCAAAGAGAATTACCACAAGGAACATTATATACTAACAAAGCCCAGTGAGGAGACACAACAATCCTAAATGCATGTGTGTCTAACAATAGAACTGTTATATGCAGAAACAAACTTCCAGAAATGAAAGAAAAATATATATGTCCATAATTTTAACTTGAAAATGCCTTAGCATTTTCTCAACAATTGGTAGAACTATCAGACAACTCATAGTCTACAGATAGAAATAGAAAAATTGAACATTATCAAGAAATAGTATCTAATTATAACTCCACCTAACAATAGGAGAATACACATTCTATTAAAGTTTCTAAGGAACATTTGTTAAAACAGCTCAAATCTCTTGCCTTAAAACAAATATCAACAGACATAAGGTATATAAAACAATGTGGAGAATATTTTTTTAGCACAATGGGAAAAAGGCTAGAAATTAATAACAGAAACGTGACAGAAAAATCTCCTAGGAACTAAATGAAACAATGTTGATGAAAAGTTGTCATTGGGGAAGTATCAAGGGAAATATAAAAATGTATTAAGTTAAACATAAGTGAGAATGCATCATATTAAAATGTATCAGGTTCAGCTAATGCAGAGCAGAAATTAATAGTAGCTAAAATATACATTTTTATAATGGCAAAAATCACAAAATAATAATACAAGCTCACACCACAGGAAACTAAAAAAGGGCAAAATAAAACTAAAGCAAACAGAAAAAAGAAATAATAAAGATAAGAGTAGAAATCAATAGCATAAATAGAGAAAAAAACTATACAGAAAAATAAATGAAACACAAGCTGGATATGTGAAATGATCAATAAAATTGACAAAATTCTAGAAAGACTGACGCATGGAGAAGAAAAAGGACAGTAGTAACAAATTACTAATATCAGGACTGAAGCACAGTATATCATTATATCCCTGGATATATCAAAAAGCTTCATAAGAGAACCTTATGAATCCTGCATTGCAGGTAAATTCTCTACTGTCTGAGCCACCAAGGAAGCTCCCGTAAGAGAATACTATGACCAAAGTACTGAAATACACTTGACAGACTAGATGAAACACACCAAATCCCCTCAAGGCACAAACTACTACAACTCGATACTCTGAATAGCCTTATAACTATTACATAAATTGATCTGAAATTAAAAAAAATAAAAAAAAAGAAATACCTGGGTTTAGATGGTTACACTGAAGGATTCCATCAACCATTTAACACAGAATTGATAATGAAACTGTATAGTCTCTTTCAGAAAATGTAAAAGAAGAGAATGTTTCTTGTCATTTTCTGTGTCTAATTTCTGAGTCTATAACCAGACAAAAAGAACAAGAAAACAAGTCCATGGAGCAGTATACTTCATGGATATAGACATAAAAAGTTTAACAAAATATTGTCAAATCAAATCCAGTAATATATAAAAATCATTATCTGTCACAATCATCTGGGTATTATTCCAGAAATGCAAGACTGATGTAACTTTTAAAAGTCAATCAGTGTAATCCATGACAAAAAAAAAAAAAGTTGAAGAAAAAAAATACTATGGTCATATCAATTGATGCAAGAACAGGTGACAAAATTCAATACACTTTCATGATAAAAATTCTCAGAAAACCATGAATAGAAAGAAACGATCTCAAATTCCTAAATACCATCTACATAAAACCAACAGCCATCATTACACTTAATGGTGATAGACGTCCCCCTAATCTGGGGAATCAGATAAGGATATTCATTTTCATGCTTCAAATTCAGCACAGTACTTGGAAGCACTAACTAGACAAAAAGGCAACAAAGGAAGTAGCAGCATACAGATTAAAGAGAAAAAATAAACTTGCTCCTCTTTGCTGATGATAGCCATAAAACTTTAGAAAGATTTTAGGAGGAAAATCTTTAAGAACCAGTGCTTGATAAATTTCTTAGACATTGTACCAAAAACATGATCTATAAAAGGAAAAGTAATGGACTTCACTATAATCTAACAAAAGTCTGTCTAGTCAAAGCTATGGTTTTTCTAGTAGTCATGTATGGACATGAGAGTTGGACTATAAAGCAAGCTGAGCACCGAAGAATTGATGCTTTCGCACTGTGGTGTTGGAGAAGACTCTTGAGATTCTCTTGGACTACAAGGAGATCCAACCAGTCCATCCTAAAGGAAATCAGTCCTGAATATTCATCGGAAGGACTGATGCTGAAGCTGAAACTTCCAATACTTTCGCCACCTGATGTAAAGAACTGACTCATTGGAAAAGACCCTGATGCTGAGAAAGATTGAAGGTGGGAGGAGAAGCAGATGACAGAGGATGAGATGATTGGATGGCATCACCAACTCAATGGACATAAGTTTGAGTAAGCTCCAGGATCTGGTGATGGACAGGGAAACCTGCCATGCTGCAGCCCATGAGGTTGCAAAGAGTCGGACACGACTGAGTGACTGAACTGAACTGGTAATCTAAAATATTTAAACTAAGATGCTATTAAGAGAAAGAAGTAAGACAAAATAAAGAGCAGGAAATAATATCTGCAAACCTTACATTGGCAAAGGACTCATATATAGAATGTATGTTATCAAAAATCAACATTAAAAAGGAAACAAATTAGAAAATGAGCAAAAGCTATGAAGGGACATTTCAATCAAGGAGGATATATGCATGGTAAAATAGCACATGAAAAGATGTTCAGTGCATGCTTCCTTAGGAACATGAAAATTAAAACTATGATATCAATTGGGAAATGCAAAATGGTATAGCCAGTGAATATAATTTGTAAGTTCTCTTGAAATTTAAATAGGGCTCATCAATCACACCCATGGGTTTCAACCCTGCCCCCCCACAACTGGATTTTATCTTAGAACAAAACTTATATTAACACAAAAAATCTGAGTTCGTTGATGGAGATGAAATTCTTCTAAAATAATTATTTTTTTAGATATCTTAGTAGTGAGGTAAGACAGGCATTCATTACATTATCACACAAATATATTAACAACATTTGTAGTATATTCTGTGAGACAGAAACACATTATTCATAAGGTAATACAACAGGATTAAGTGATAAAACCCAGAAAGTAAGAGAATCGTTCCTGAGGAAGAGGTGATTGAATCGATATCTGAAGGATCGTTCAAGAATTAATGTGGTAAAGAAAAGCTATCAGGGCAAAATCAAGCCCATGGAGAGATATTTGTTCTCTATAATGTAAGTGTATGAAGCAGGAGTGTGTGTGTTTATGTGTGTGTACACTATATCATATCTCACATGATTAGTTAAGAGATCACTTAATGTAGGAAATAACGACATCATGGATAAGGCAAGGCTGATGGGTTATTAATGAGAAAAGTAGAGGTATTTCAAAAGACAGGAAGTGAAGAGGAAGACTGATCAAGAATCCAGAATTCTCAGTGAATGACTTTGGGTGTTGTGCATATTTCTTGATATTTAGGATATTTTCTGTTTCGTCTGAAGAGAAAAAAAAAAATCAATGAAAATGTGAGGCACCCTGCACTTCAGAGAACACTGAGGTATAAAGGACTGGGGAATGCTACAAAATAACCTAAGAACTGTTAATGAAGCAACTTGTATTTAATTTTACTTTGTCTTTTAGCTTTCTGCCATCCATCTCACTCTAAAAATAAGGCAAAAATGAGTATCAATATAACAACTAATACTACTACTTCCTGTTTAAATTTCTCTCTACGAACTCAGGGTATTATATACATATTATTCCATCAATCTTCATAACATTGCAAATAAGACATTGACATTCCAGGAGCACTGGGAAAAAAAGAATGAGTATTATAAGTGCAATAATGGTCAACTGAAATCTTAGATTAGTTCTAGTAGCTCAGTGCAAGCTCATTAAGCAAAGGTTTGGTTTAAGAACTATAATTTACTAACTTTGTTATGAGAGTTGAACATTCGTATCTATTAATTCACGCTTGCTCTAATTACCCTGCCTCACCATTGATTTTAAGAGACGATTTCTGATATAGGGTATATATTAAAGAATGGATTTCTTTTAGAAAAGAAAAAATTAATTGATTTTTTTCATGTGTTATTTTATCTCCTTTTGATGAGTTCTTTAAGACATTCTACTTTCTAGAACACAGAAAAGGACAAATATCATACAGAAGTGAGGAATTATAGTTTAATTTGGGTTTTCCAGAAGCATGTATTAAGATGAGATGCTCCACACAAATGATTTATTATGGGAGTATTTTCAGAAGCAGCCAGAAAAGGCAAAGGGTAGAAAGCCCAGCCAGAAAGAGGTGTCAGGGAAAGGTCCTTCAGAGGGCAGACATGAGCCTGATCACAGAAGAACCAACCGTAGAGTGTAAATTACACCTCTTGGTTTCCAAGGAAGAGGAGCCAGGATCTCCCAGGAAGGCAGCACCATCATTGGTTAACTGCTGCCCCGGGAGCAGGTGTAGCTATGAAAGAGGGCAGAGATGTAAACTCCGAGATATATTACCTCTCTGTGGCTTCTGACAAAATAACCCCAGGGGCCCAGGTGAGTCTTCTGAAAAGGAAGCTGAGAAGCTTGCTTCCTAAGGAATGCTGAAGCCCTGGAGGTTACAGAAATGGTGAAATGACTAAATCCCCAGGAATGTGGACAGAGTAATGATATGATCTGCCACATGTAAGCCTGATTAGGAGGAATAAGGAAATGTAAGTGAACCACCTTGAGAACAATTGGGATTTCTGGAGAAGTAAGCAGAAGAAATAAAATAGAAAAATAAAAACAGGAAAGAAAAGGACAGTGTAAATGCAAAGACTCTGAAATCTGTAAACACAAAACACTTATCTACTCAAAATAACAGAAATAATCAAGATTGAAATATTTCAACAAATAACATTTATAAACTTACAGTAACCAAGTGTAACAAGTAGGTCAGATTCATAGGAAAAGTAAAATATTTTACATTAATTTTTGAAATCTTTGTAATATTAAGTAACAAAAACAATGAAGTAATATGCCAGATAGCATCCACATATCAAAACAGAAGAAAGCATTTTCAATTATCTAATAACATAGACATTTAATACTTAGGAAATCTTTTTGAAAACAGTACCTGAAGATACAATCTTGCCAACTGAAAAACAAGCAGAACTTAAAAATCACTAAAAAGAATTCTGAAATGAAATGATTGATGGACTTAGGGTCTAGGATAAAAAGAAAACCATGTATCTTTATTGAAAGTGTAACTACATGAACAATGTGATTGTTAACTGTTATATTTTGGCAGAAAAATTATATGATTAAAAATGTCATAAAAGAGTCAAACATGTTATATGATCCATGAAGAACTTCAATCTGTTAATAAACCCTGTCCCACAAAAACAGCCCACAGGACCACAAATCTAGATGGCGACCCTGCTGATCTTAAGAAGCATTTATGAGAAAACAGTACTAAAGCTATTGCAAACTCTTTCAGTAAAAGGGGATAGAAGCTACACTCCTGAATTCAGTTTTTGTGGCTTTCGCAAACCTATTCAAAAACTGAGCAAGTCTGTGACAAGAAATAAATGTTATATGGGGGTTTTATAATGAATGCAGATGCCCCAAGAAGTAGAGCATGCAGATGGATTTTTGGATCATGTTTCTCATGAATTTTCTGAGCACACGGAAGTCTTTTGTTCCCAGTATAAATGTGACGCTAGCAATCTGTATCAAACAGTGTGGTCAGAATCCCTTATGCTCACCTTTGTAGTGGGATAGCATATTACTAGTTTACTGGAAAGAAGTGTTAGAAGACTAAGGGAGAAAGGAAAAAACACATAGTGACTTGAACTCTCAACTATGAGCACTACCGAAAAAAAAGCCTTGTGTGTGTCCGTGTGTGTGCAGACCTGAGATTACTCACCATGATTAGATCCAGTACCTGAAAGTCTGGCTTCTTGATTCAATAACCTGTTAGCCTGTGTAGTCATCTGGTAAGATCAAATAGGCCCCTAATTGTGGGGATGGGCCTTTTGGATACAAAGAAACAAATCTAAAAACCTTGAAAACCCAAGCTTAAAAATTAATATCTGTCAGAGCAAGACATCTTCTAAACTAAAGAAACTATCATTTTGATGGGGAAAAAAAAAAGTGTGTATCTATTTTACTCAAGACCCACCACCAACATATCACTTTGTTCCTAGAACCAAAACACAATCTCAGCAGACACCAGAGAAATAAAAGACCTTTCTATTACTAAAGCCACAGTTAGAAAATTACCTCCTAAAAAGTCAAATAAAAACCACAGTAACAAGCTTAATAGAAAAGTTTCATTTCTTCAAAACCGGCAAAACAGTAACTAAAAAACTGCAACATTAAATCAATATTTACAAATACTGGTATATATTTTCTCAATACATGTAATTATAATGTGGGGTTTTTTGGTGTTTCCTATAGTTTAAAATACTAATGCTAATGTACTTAGAAACTTTGGATCCATAGAAAGCTGTTTTAAATATCATATTTTTGATTACTAAAGATAATTACTAATAATATCATTAAACAAGAAAAAGAAGAGCTTTAAAGAGTGTATAGTCATTCTAAAATGAACATTAGAATGACTAGCAAGGAGTAAGAAACATAAAAATTTGATGAAAAATTGTAGTTAGAAATAAGGAGGAAATAAAGTAACTATTATAAAAGAGAAGATCAAGGAGAAATCTATTCTGTATAAATTCTTCCTAGGGAAAAATAGCAGTTTTCAGGACAAAGCAGAAATTAGAAAATGAGTCTATGGACTCCTGCTTGACCTTCTTGCCTGTTCTGATGTTGGATCTAAAGTTCACGTATTACGTATCAAAGTCCCTGTGTGGATTAAATGGGCAGGAAGATATTACCTTGACGTTGTATGTTACAGTGCATAGCTCTCACAATGACTCATAAATCAGAACCAGCACAGACGCATTTGCATAGAGACAGCGCTAAGTGCAAGGGCAGAGTTAAGCTCTACCCTCAGGAAATCAGGAAGAATTTGAGAAAAAATCCTATATGTCAGTTAACTTATTTAGTTTTTTGCTGTTGATACTAATAATTGACACATTCTAAAAAAACTTAGACTGTTTGGATTTCTAAATAGTTATAAATATGTAAATGGAACTTCTATTTTAATGGTGATCATTGGCTCAATGGCTGATTCATGTGAATGTATGGCAAAAACCACCACAATATTGTAAAGTAATTAGTCTCCAATTAAAATAAATAAATAAAAATTATTGCTATTGTTTTATTAAGGGAAATTATCACCAATACATAAATCTATTTTGTCAATTAACAAAAATATTGAGACTTATTTCTGTTTGACTGAAATGTATACCAAGCAGAATGTTGCAGGTTTTAAACTAAATACCACAATAAATATAGATTTTTCTTCTCTCAGTAGCTGTTAATATGTTAAATAACTTCTCAGGTTTTTAAATTCTTTGATCTGTTTTTAATCTTTTATATTATTTTCATTTAATATTTATTACACTTTCATATATCAATTACTTTAGGAGCTGTTCACTCCATTCCAGTTTGGTTTTGATCTAAGCTAAAAATGAAAAAAAGAAAAAGAGATACAGCAGTTTGTTAGATTATACAACATGGCTATATAACATAGCTATGAGAAAATCATGCAGGTTTTAGTTTTTTGTATCTTTAATCTCTGCTGGGTAAGAGTGTGTGACTTTTTTGGCTCACATTAAACTATATTTTGAATTTTTGCTACTTGAGATAAAATATATACCTTCTGAAAACTGATAGGTTACAGTTTGCAGACTGAGTTTTCTTTCTGTTGATTGTATCTAAATACATTTACAAGAGACCTACAATGAAATATTTTCCCTGGCAGATAATATATTAAATGGAGTCCAATATTTAGGAAGTTTTTTAACACCTGTTAACATTTGGAGTGGTTCTGATTTAAAAAAATAGCTAAAATAGTTAATTAATTTAACTCTGACTGTAGTGATTCCTGGTGTTGCATCATATAATTTACTCATCAAGGTTAAAATTACGTTAGTTTTTTATAAAGTCTATACAAATATATCAACCTTATTATTAAAACAGATTTACCACAGTTTATGTAAATGTTAATGTTTCCTTCTGATTTTAGAATGGAAGCATCAGAACATAATTCAGGATTGCTTTACTTCCTGATAATTTTGGAAACATATTTTAAATATTTTAATATAATATGTCTTTCATTGTTTATAAAGAACCAGTCTTAAAATGTGTACTATGTAATGAAGATATTTAGTGTATTACTCCAGCTATGATCAGAAACACATAGCCTCAGTTACCTTCTCAATATTCTCTTGATAGTCTCATGTAACTCTGAGTACATCTCAGCTTTTAAAGAAAAATGACTCATTTTGTATGCAACAGAGAATAAAACAGAAATAAGGAATGCAAATAATGTCTGGACTTTAAAACTTTTGTTGCAAAATATTAAAATAATAATTAACACATATTTAGCTTGTTAAAACTGTGGATAGCATAGATGATTAATGTATGAGTAGATGATAGATGGACAGCCAGATAGATGAGAATCATCAGCATGTACTATAGATAATCAAGCATGGGGATAGAATAGAGGCTTTGAGGATTAACAGTCCCAGGGTTTATTTGAAATCAAAGTGGTCGCTTTGATATTCACACTACAGAGGCAACTTTAATTAGTTATATTAAATATCTTAAATGACCTTTTGCATGAAAGTTAATGGAAAAATCTTATTAAAAGAATGAAGAAACAGACTCGAAGGTGAACAAATGTTTTGTATTGAGGATAGAAATATCCAAAATTAGCATATTTGTCTATAATAATAAATAATGGAAAATATTGGTATTATAAATAGGAAATCTTCAGAAAGACCATTTTCTTGTCAATATATAATGCACGAAGACATTATAGTTAAAGATGTAGAGCTTACCAATACAAGTATGAATTAATCCTCTCAGCAAGCTTATATTAAATACGACATTTGTGATATGAGACAAACATGCTCCCAAACTTCAAAAAACGATTTAACAGATATTGTTACTCAATCTTCTGGGTCTTCCCACAGTAGCTAGTATCTATATATATTCTTTGAAAGTGAAAGTGAAAGTCGCTCAGTCATGTCCACTCTTTGTGATCCCATGGACTATAGTCCATGGAATTCTCCAGGCCAGAATGTTGGAGTGGGTAGCTATTCCCTTCTGCAGGGGATCTTCCCAACCCAGGGATCGAACTCAGGTCTCCTGCATTGCATGTGGATTCTTTACCAGCTGAGCTACCAGGGAATCCCTATTCTCACAAATTATTTTTATTCAGTGAGTTATATAATTTTTATTTAATATGGATTCTGAGCCAGGCACTTTAGAAGGTACTGATCATGGGGCGAAAATGAAAAAAAAAAAACAGAAGAAAAGAAAAAATATATATATATATTTCTTAGTTTTAGGAAACCCACATCTTTGTTAGGGAGATAGAGTCCCCTTGCCTTATCAATGGACATAGAAAAATGTACTTGAATCCATTAGCAATCAGGTAACTAAAATTAAAACCACAATGTGATGGAGAGTGTAATATTTCACATCCAACAGTATGGCTAAATTATTTTCAAGTCATTAAAAAATGCCAAGCTTTAGCATGGATACAGAGCTGATGAAATTGTGAATTGGTAAAATCACTTTGGAAAATTGTTTGGCAAAATCTGTTAAAGCTGAGCAGAACACTATAGAGCACATCACCACATTATTAGACCATTCTTTTCAATTAACATTTGGTATTAAAAATAATCAGAAGTTGCTTTTTGTATACTTACATAAATTATATTAAAACAGTGGGCTGCATTTTTACTTTTCAATATACTGAAAGTCAGGAAATAAGGTATATCCAGATGTTTGTTACATGCAGTCCTCATCATTCTTTAAAATTTATTTTTTGAATATTCCTTTTTTACAACCATTGCTGCTTTTGCCTTCCTAAGACTTTCTGTATTCCCATTTTAAGTACATAAAACTTGTGTTCTTTATAGTCATTAAGCTTAGAGTTTTATCTGGTTCTTCTGTTCCAAAGAAATCCATTTATTGATTATAGAGACATTCTGCCTCATTTTAGTAAATACATAGAATTGGGGAATCAATTAGTGAGAGTTTCAGGTGGAAATGGTTTAAAATGCTACAATAGTTACATGTTTAGAAAACATGCTGTATTCAAACAGAGATGTTGCTCATATAGAAAAAGCAGAGATCAAATTTTCATGAATATACATATGATTATACAGGTATACATGTACATATATAAGAATTGCATTTAAGAAGTTTATATACACATATTTTGTGTGTGTCTATGTGTGTGTACTCATTTAACATGAACATGCAGAAAAAAAGAGTCAATAAAATCCTCACCATATACTCTTACTCATCATGAAATTAACATGCTGGACAAATATTTCACCTGAGGAATTTCAGAGTGATAAAACATTAAAACATTCACTAATTAAATTTTCTGAATTATTGGTAAAGAGAACAATGGCATGGCCATTTAAAAAAACGTAGAGAAAGCTTTCAATAAAACTCAATACTCAGTTTCCTACCAACATAACAAAATGGAGTCCTTTCTATATCATCACAAAATGTTTACCACCAATGTCAGTGCTTTATTGACTATAAAATCAAGAAGTGATGAAACATGACAACTTCAAAAAGATTTCACCCCATGTGCAAAGCTTTAATAAAAAATGTAATTATATGGGACAATGTCAAGCTGTATAAATTCTTAAATTTATACATAACTTATATGCAGAGTACATCATGCAAAATGCTGGGCTGGTTGAAGCACAAGCTGGAATCAAGGTTGCCAGGAGAAATATCAATAACCTCAGATATGCAGATGACACCACCCTTATGGCAGAAAGTGAAGAAGAACCAAAGAGCCGCTTGATGAAAGTGAAAGAGGAGAGTGAAAAAGCTGGCTTAAAACTAAACATTCAGAAAACTAAGATTATGGCATCCGGTCCCATCACTTCATGGCAAATAGATGGGGAAACAATGGAAACAGTGACAGACTTTATTTTGGGGGGCAGATGGTTAACTGCCATCATGAAACACAGAAGATGGTTACTGGAGCCATGAAATTAAAAGATGCTTGTTCCTAGGAAGAAAAGCTATGACTGATCTAGACAGCTTATACATTACTTTGCTGAAAAAGTTCCGTCTAGTCAAAGCTATGGTTTTTCCAGTAGTAATGTATGGATGTGAGAGCCAGACTATAAAGAAAGCTGAGCACCGAAGAATTTGAATTGTGTTGGAGAAGACTCATGAGAGTCCCCTGGACTGCAAGGAGATCCAACCAGTCCATTCTAAAGGAAATCAGTCCTGAATATTCATTGGAAGGACTGATGCTGAAGCTGAAGCTCCAATATTTTGGCCACCTGATGCGAAAAACTGACTCATTGGAAAATACCATGATGCTGGGCAAGATTGAAGGTGGGAGAAGGGGACGATAGAGGATGAGATGGTTGGATGGCATCACAGACTTGATGGACATGAGTTTGAGTAAGCTCTGGGAGTTAGTGATGGACAGGGAAGCTTGGGATGCTGCAGTCCATGGGGCAGTAAAGAGTCGGACATGACTGAGCGACTGAACTGAACTCAATGTCAAGCTGTGTAAAAGATATTAGCCCCCATCTAAATTTTAAGGGATAGTAAGGCTAAGCTGGATTCCATTTGTATAAAAAGCAGTTGGCATATAAGGATTTAATTTGTGGTTCTTTTTAGGAGGAAGTAGGATTAGAAGCAGGGAGATAAAAGGGGAAAAAAGTAATTTTTACATCATATAGCAGTTTAAGCTGATTTTAGTATGATATCTATAAAAGGTAAATTAAGGGAGACTTACAGGTGATTGTACTTATAGTCATCTTAAAATTGGCAGTTGCTGCAGATGGAATTTTTGATTATCTCCAGCACCACAGAAGACACCCTGAATAATTCCCTTATCACCACTAACAAAGATGTAGAAATGTACATTTATGATTTATTTTATAAAACCAAGATATCATTCTTTTCCAAATGCCTCATGTATTTATCACACTACTGCTATTCTACCAAACATAATCATTCAGTTGCTTGCATTTTTGCTAGTCTATCAATATCACTGAGTACTTCAGAAAACATTTAATTGTAACAATTAGCCTCCTTTGCCTTCAAGTTCTTGAATACTGTCATTCACAATGCTTTCAGTTCCTTTTATAAACTTCATGGATGACTAGTTGTTATGTTTAATAAAAGAACTAATTCTTATGTCCTAGGTGTATAAGTAGAACTCATAAAAATATTCTGAAGAACATGACTTTTACAGATCATTATTCTCTAATATTACTTTATGGTATCTTAGTGGACATTTGCATTTGACCACTACTTTTATCTCAGTTCTTGTGCATATTTAAATATAAATGCATCCACTTGGGCTGTATGCATGTAACCATATATTCATTACTGTTCAGCTCATAATTTTTCACGTTTGTCACTGATTTAAAAAAAAAAACTTACATGTTTCAGACATAACTATTATTTTAATATAGATAAAATTTTATAATAATACATATATTTCCTAACTTGGATACTCTTTTTGATTGCCTTTTTATCAATTTTAAATAAATAGTTCTTTTGCTATGGAAATTTCTTTACAAGAGCAATTCTTATAATTTATTAATAAAAGTTCCTTTCTTTATCCTATTAACTATTTAGAATTGACTTGAAATA
Source organism: Dama dama (assembly GCF_033118175.1). Lineage (NCBI taxonomy): Eukaryota > Metazoa > Chordata > Mammalia > Artiodactyla > Cervidae > Dama > Dama dama. Next base: position 11,920,009 of record NC_083707.1, read on the forward strand.
ACCTGAAAATTACTAAGTCAATCTGTATTTGTATTTGAAGTGACCATAGAAACCCTAGCCAGCCAATTACTGACCAATTTATTCATTCAGCAAATCATCACTGACTCCTTAACTGTTCTAGCACTAGAGTCTGGAGAAGAGAGTAGAGAATAAAACAGAGTTATTGTCCTTACTGAACTTACAAAGACAATAGGTAAGAGAAAGAAAAAGGTTTATATAGAGAGTATCTTAGATCAATAATTTTCAGATGAGGACTCAGTTGAGAGACTCTATTAATCACATGTGATGAATGCAATGAATTTAAAACATTTAAAGACTGTGAACCTGGTTGCTTTGACTTAGGGAACTACTATTGTCCAGGTGATAGGACTTTGTACAAGTCTTTTAAACATATTAATAGACTCACTTTCCTTATATTAAAACATATCAGTGGAATGAATGGACTCAGATGTACTGCATGTTTTCAATATTAGCATCAGTGAGTAAGGATAAATACATTAGTGCTCAAGAAATTAGAATTTTAAACTTAAAAGCTTTTGTATAACAAAGGAAACTATAAGCAAGGTGAAAAGACAGCCCTCAGATTGGGAGAAAATAATAGCAAATGAAGCAACAGACAAAGGATTAATCTCAAAAATATACAAGCAACTTCTGCAGCTCAATTCCTGAAAAATAAATGACCCAATCAAAAAATGGGCCAAAGAACTAAACAGACATTTCTCCAAAGAAGACATACAGATGGCTAGCAAACACATGAAAAGATGCTCAACATCACTCATTATCAGAGAAATGCAAATCAAAACCACAATGAGGTACCATTACACACCAGTCAGGATGGCTGCTATCCAAAAGTCTACAAGCAATAAATGCTGGAGAGGGTGTGGAGAAAAGGGAACGCTCTTACACTGTTGGTGGGAATGCAAACTAGTACAGCCACTATGGAGAACAGTGTGGAGATTTCTTAAAAAACTGGAAATAGAACTGCCATATGACCCAGCAATCCCACTTCTGGGCATATACACTGAGGAAACCAGATCTGAAAGAGACACGTGCACCCCAATGTTCATCGCAGCACTGTTTATAATAGCCAGGACATGGAAGCAACCTAGACGCCCATCAGCAGACGAATGGATAAGGAAGCTGTGGTACATAAACACCATGGAATATTACTCAGCCATTAAAAAGAATACTTTTGAATCAGTTCTAATGAGATGAATGAAACTGGAGCCCATTATACAGAGTGAAGTAAGCCAAAAGATAAAGAACATTACAGCATACTAACACATATATATGGAATTTAGAAAGATGGTAATGATAACCCTAAATGCAGAACAGAAAAAGAGACACAGATGTACAGAACAGACTTTTGGACTCTGTGGGAGAAGGCGAGGGTGGGGTGTTTTGAGAGAACAGCATCGAAACATGTATATTATCTAGGGTGAAACAGATCACCAGCCCAGGTGGGATGCATGAGACAAGTGCTCAGGCAGGCCTGGTGCACTGGGAAGACCCAGAGGAATCGGGTGGAAAGGGAGATGGGACGGGGGATCGGGATAGGGAATACATGTAAATCCATGGCTGATTCATGTCAATGTATGACAAAACCCACTACAATATTGTAAAGCAATTAGCCTCCAACTAATAAAAATAAATGGAAAAATAAATAAGTAAATAAATTTTTAAAAAAGAAAAAAGAAAGAAATTAGAATTTATCTGAACTACCCCATCCAAAATAAATTGAATTTCATTTATGTAACAGTGTATGTAAAGTTTTACATAAATATTCCAGATAATTATCTGAGGCATTTTTTGTCCTTGTTGAGTCTCTAAGTCGTGTCCGACTATTTGCGACCCATGGACTGCAAAACGCCAGCCTCCCTAGTCCTTCACTATTTCCCAGAGTTTGCTCAGTAATCATAATTTTGACTGGAATGACTTCTGTCGGTAAACAGATGTCTCTGCTTTTTAATACGCTGTCTAGGTTTGTCATAGCTTTACTTTCAAGGTACAAGTGTCTTTTAATTTCATGGCTTCAGTCACCGTCTGTAGTGATTTTGGAGCCCAAGAAAATAAAGTCTGTCACTGCTTCCACTTTCCCCCCTTCTATTTGCCACAAAGTGATGGGACCAGATGCCATGGTCTTAGTTTGTTTGTTTGTTTGTTTGTTTGTTTTAATGTTGAGTTTCAAGCAAGCTCTTTCACTCTTCTCTTTCACCCATTTGAGGGGGTGGGGGATGTTATACCTATTTCTTTATATTCCAGAATTTTCATTTAAAAAATGAAAGATCATTTTTATGGATATACAAAGTAACTTCAGAAATACTTAATGACATTTAAATAAGCAGTAGTTATCTGTAGTCTGGCATGCTGCAGTCTATGGAGTCGCAAAGAGTTGGACAGGACAGGACTTAGCAAGTGAACAACGGCAACAAGTTATCTGTAATGCAAAATACAAGATATATCAACTTACTTCAGGCTATTATAGCGTTAACTTTGGTATTCTCATACTATCATCAAGTCAAACTATAGGGATAAAGACTTAGAATTTCCTTTAGCTCAAGAAATTCTGTTCTGAATTCCAATACTGCCTACTATCTACCTTTCTAGATTCCACAGGACATGTGCTAATCATTAGTGGTCTCAGCTAAGATGTTAAGTATTAATAGATGTGACATATAGTGCACCAGCACCTACTACAAAGCACAGTCACAAAAATACGTTACATTAAAGCTGTATATCATGTTATAAATGAAAGGAAGACTGCTCTGGTTTGATGACTCTCTGCTTAGAAACGGGTAAGCTGTTAAAATATGCATCCATGAATCAAAAACAAATGTACATGGTCAGGCTTCCCCGGTGACTCAGTGGTAAAAACCCCACCTACCAATGCAGGAGACACAGTTCGACCCCTGACCCCGGAAGATCTCACATGCTGTGGAGCAGCTAAGCCCAGGAGCCACAAGTACGGAGCCCGTTTAGAGCCCGGAAGTCACAGCTCCCGAAGCCTGTGCGCCGGGAGCCTGCGCTCCGCAACAAGAAGCCACCGCAGTGAGGAGCCCGCACGCCGCAAGGAGAGTGGGCCCTGCGTCACAACCAGGGAAGAGCCCGAGCAACAACAGAGACCCAGCACCGCCAAAAATAAATAAGTAATTCAAATTCTACAAAACACACAAACAAAAGACATGGTGAGGTGAATCTTTTGCTAATTATTAAGAGCTGAATTGTGCCCCTCTCTCCAGCTCAAATGTTAAACCCATAACTCCCAATATAATTATATTTGGAGACAGGGTCTTTATAGAGGTAATTAAGGTCAAATGAAGCCATTTGTGTGAAGCCCCAATTCTTCAAAACAGGGGCTTTGCAGGTGGTACTAGTGTTGAAGAACCCGCCTGCCCAAACAGGAGACAAGAGACTCGGGTTCCATCCCTGGATCGGGAAGATCCCCTGGAGGAGGGCATGGCACCCACTCCAGCATCCTTGCCTGGAGAATCCCATGGACAGGGGGGCCTGGCGGGCTACAGTCGTGGGGTCGCAAAGAGTCAGACACGACTGAAGTGACTGAGCGCACGGGCAACCCTTATAACAAGAGGAAGAGACGCCGAAGTTTTCTCTGTAGCAGAGAAGACGCCTTGTGAGGTCGCAGCCAGAAGGTGGCCGTCTACAAACTAGCAAGAGAGGAATCATCAGAAACAAAGTTTGCTGTCAATCTGAACATGAACTTTTAGCCTCCAGACCTATGAGAAAATAAATGTCTGCTGAATTTAAGCTAACCAGCCTGTGGTATTCTGTTATAACAGCCCAAGTTGACTGATACATTGACACACACATTCTTTTGTGGCTAATTACTAAATGTATTCTACTTTAAAAAGACACCATGAATCCACTATGGCTGTGGAAAACAGCATTTTGTAAATTTTCAAAAAAAAAAAAAAAAAAAAACAAACAAAAACAAAAGAACATAAGCTAGCACACCATGGGATTTCAAAGCTGGCTGATAGAACTTCTTGGGGACATAAAGAAGGACTCCAGGGACTAAGCTTGGATTTGATTTAGACACTGACAAATAGAGAGCATTTTGGCAGTTGGGTATTGTGGTAGGAGGATTCTGTCAGAGGGAACAGGATAAACAAAAGTTTGGCTGTGAGCAAACAGAAAATATGTTCACAAACAGCAAGGAACCTAACAGGCACTTCTCGGGCTCACTCGACGTCACAGCAGTGGACAAGCGCTTATGCCTTCAGTGTCTGGCCTGCTTTTCTGTGTTTCAGCAACAACAACCATTTAGCACGCACACTCACACAGACACTAAATATTTCAAAATGGGACTGTGCTAGTGGTCAGGTGTGCCAAAACTAATCAAACTGCACAGTTTAAACATGGATTTGTGTTGTATCTTCTACTTTAATGCATTCTAAAGTCTCATACAGATTCAGATGTCTTAGCTTCAGGTCTGCCTAATTAATAGAACACTTACAACTCTGTAAGTTCTGAAGATTAAAAGAAACTATATAAAAATGGATTTTTGTCCTCAAATACATAGTACCTCAAACTTCATACACTTAAATTTCCATTGTCATGAATGTACTATAGAAATTACCCAAGTCAAATTCAGAATCATTTTTCTTAATCTGTTAATAAAAAGAAAAGCATGCAGTCTCTATGGAATGCCAAAAGAGGATTCACTTCTGTAATTGCTATTTTTGTGTTAGAGAAGAAAGATGAAGCAAAACAAATTGTGGAAAATTACATTAAGTTTGCACAAAGTCAACTCTATGACCCACCTCCCAGAATATTGGAAATAAAAGCAAAACTAAACAAATGGGACCTAATGAAACTTAAAAGCTTTTGCACTACAAAGGAAACTATAAGTAAGGTGAAAAGACAGCCCTCAGATTGGGAGAAAATAATAGCAAATGAAGAAACAGACAAAGGATTAATCTCAAAAATATACAAGCAACTCCTGCAGCTCAATTCCAGAAAAATAAATGACCCAATCAAAAAATGGGCCAAAGAACTAAACAGACATTTCTCCAAAGAAGACATACAGATGGCTAACAAACACATGAAAAGATGCTCAACATCACTCATTATTAGAGAAATGCAAATCAAAACCACAATGAGGTACCATTACACGCCAGTCAGGATGGCTGCTATCCAAAAGTCTACAAGCAATAAATGCTGGAGAGGGTGTGGAGAAAAGGGAACCCTCTTACACTGTTGGTGGGAATGCAAACTAGTACAGCCGCTATGGAAAACAGTGTGGAGATTTCTTAAAAAACTGGAAATAGAACTGCCATATGACCCAGCAATCCCACTTCTGGGCATACACACTGAGGAAACCAGATCTGAAAGAGACACGTGCACCCCAATGTTCATCGCAGCACTGTTTATAATAGCCAGGACATGGAAGCAACCTAGATGCCCATCAGCAGATGAATGGATAAGGAAGCTGTGGTACATATACACCATGGAATATTACTCAGCCATTAAAAAGAATTCATTTGAACCAGTCCTAATGAGATGGATGAAGCTGGAGCCCATTATACAGAGTGAAGTAAGCCAGAAAGATAAAGAACATTACAGCATACTGACACATGTATATGGAATTTAGAAAGGTGATAACGATAACCCTATATGCAGAACAGAAAAAGAGACACAGAAACACAGAACAGACTTTTGAACTTTGTGGGAGAATGTGAGGGTGGGATATTTGAAAAGAACAGCATGTATACTATCTATGGTGAAACAGATCACCAGCCCAGGTGGGATGCACGAGACAAGTGCTCGGGCCTGGTGCACTGGGAAGACCCAGAGGAATCGGGTGGAGAGGGAGGTGGGAGGGGGGATCGGGATTGGGAATACATGTAAATCCATGGCTGATTCATATCAATGTATGACAAAACCCACTGGGAAAAAAAAATAATAATAATAAAAATTAAAAAAGAAAAAAAGAAAAAAAAATAAATAAAAGAGAGTGAACTTTATTCAGCAAAATTATCAGGGAAAGATTTACATTTTTTAAAATATTGTCAGTGTCTTAAAATATAGATGAGAAGTGAGACAAATAAGGTTGTCTTAAGCATTAACACACTAAATAAGAAGTTGAAGCAAAATGTATCTGAGACATAGATGAATGTATACAGTTTGGCCAGCATGTTAGGTTGAGAGAGAATCATGAGAGACAATTTTCAGTGACTGGTTGGGGGTAGACTATGCAGGCTGTAAAATGCTTTGTGGAGCTAACTATTCAAATTGAAGGACATTAAGATTTATGAAATCGTTTTAAGGGTAATAGTTGAAGAAAAAAAACAAAACAGATTTCTAAGGTATTTCTGAAATAACAGGAAAGAGCTTCTACTTCTACCATGGTAGTAGATATATGGATTTAAAGCCTAACAGAACCAGATGTGTAAACGTAAAATTCATCATGCAAGAACTACTACTTGAATTCTTTGTGTGTGAAGTATCACACAGAAAGAAAATCTAGCAAAACCAGACAAAAATTAGAGGCAGAGTCTTCAAATATAATGATGGTTAGGAAGAATACGGAGAAAGAGAAAGCAGAAAAGAATGATGAAGACAGAAACCGGGAAAATCCTCCCAAGCATCTACGTTTCCTTTGTTAAATCTAACATTTGATAACAGCATACAGAATAATAATTTGTTTACTCTTTCTTTTATTAAAGATTAAAAATCTTAATAAATCTTAGATTGCAGGACTTTTATATGACTTCAGCCTGCAAGTACATTCCTGATTTTTACTATATCACTCAAGTTGCAAAGCTATATTATGACAGGACAAATTATAACAAAGTTAGCTTGCTTAATTGTAGCTCAATACAGATCATTAAAATCATTTAAAATCTCCTCTGAGAACAATAGATTAAATAAGTCATTATCATAGCATTTACCTGGATGTGCTGCGTGCTTAGTCGCTCAGTCGTATCCGACTCTTTGTGACCCCCTGACTGTAGCCCACCAGGCAATGCTCTTTCAACAAGTGGAAGTATGACAATGCAAGATGATTTTGAAAGAGATACTAAATAAATACTGTTATCACAGAATGAAAGGGAGAGGAGAGAATAATCTGATTTAAAATATGGTTGGCTACTACTGGCAGTGCTTTGATTGAAATTTTGGACTATTTTAAAAAATTTATAACTGAATTTAATCAAATTAGTCAAATTTCCTCAGTTCTTTCTTAGGTATTCCAGTCTATAATAATGCAAATTAAATATCTTGGTCATGAAAATTAGCACCCTGGATATGCAAGCATTTTGATGATGATTGCTTCAGATTTTTTGTTTGCTGAACTTTGGTGTCACCAATTAATTTCCAATAGACAAGAAAAATAGCCAAGAATTACTCATTATTTACTAAGTAAAATAGGGCTTAAAATGTTGATGATTATATGATGATTGGTGGCTAATAATCTTCTTGTATTTTATGTTATTCTGCTAGGAATTTTTGAAACGAACACTTGTTAAATTATGATATTTGACTGCATGTAAATACATTACTAAATATAAAAGTACAATATGTGGGTTGAAAATTTCAATGAAATTTGTCTATTACAAAATCCAAGACATTTTAAAAGTTTGATGCAGATAGAAAATTAAAACACATGTAAAAAAAAATAACAAAAAAGAAAGAAGAGGGAATATGAAGATCAGTAAATTAGTAACCAAGCATTTTTTGTCCTTCTTGTCTATCAACATTTGCAAAAGTCCATGGCATTCTCAAGATATTGCTAAACTTGTGCTTTGCCTAACTCAAGGGCAGGATGATTTGAGAGAACAGCGTTGAAACATGTATATTACCATATGTGAAACAGATCGCCAGCCCAGGTGTGATGCATGAGAGAGGGTGCTCAGGGCTGATACACTGGGAAGACCCTGAGGGATGGGATGGGGAGGGAGGTGGGAGGGAGGGTCAGGATGGGGGACACATGTACACCCATGGCTGATTCATGTCAATGTATGGCAAAAACCACTACAGTGTTGTAAAGTAATTAGCTTCCAAGTAAAATTAATTAATTATAAAAATACTTTTGTGACTCTCTTTGCTCAAATTTCTTACAAAGTTTTCAACCTTTAAACCTCCTTGGAAACAAATGATGAAACTTCTCTCTACAGTGGTTGAACTAACAAAATATAAATATTTTTTATTGAATTATTTCTAGATAATATTATTTTAGAGAAGGGTGATTCTTCCAGTCTGGTCCTCTTACATCCTGTCAAAAAAGATGTTTCTTAATTGTGTCAATTAGAACATTTAAATATAAGTTTAAATTCATCTAATGTCCACCTTGGAAAATTTAGAATTAAGCTTGATATCTATTCACTTTCCTCTACATCTTCAACACCAGATCTCTTCTGTTTAAGATTTATTAGAAGGCTATTTCAGTTTTTACAAGATATATATTGAAGTGTTTATTTTTAAGATTGAGTAAATGATTCTAAATCATTTCCAATTAATGATACATCAGCTGTGTACATCTCCTCTCAATCACTGGAATATTTTCCTTTTCTTCAGAATAACTTTTCTCTGAAAGCTATTTTTTATTAATCTACATTAAAATTTATTTTTGTAGAATACAGTGTGATTTTTCTCTTGCTTCTACACAGAATCCAGTTAGAAACTTACAAAATTGCCTCCTACATCCACAGCTTACAGGACAGTCTGATGCTGAACGTGTTGAAATCCCAAATTACCCTGAAATATTTGCTTTCTCCTTGCCATAGAAGCACAGACATCCCTTGTCTATGGACCACACACTCTCACTTAAAGCAGGTGCTCTCTGAATGATCCCTGTTCCCCTCAAAATCCATCAGTTTTTGTCCCTTGTTGCTAGAGCCAGTACTTATAACTTAGTTTAGCCAAAGCAGAGAAAAACAAAACCTGCTCTGGGAAAATACAATCTTATCACCACAGAAATGTCTGGAACTATCTTCCATAAGCAAGCAGGATTTATGGAAACATACATGGAATGCAGAATTAAGGACTACATAAAGGAGATCAAACCAGTCAATCCTAAAGGAAGTCAATCCTGAATACTCATTGGAAGAACTGATGCTAAAGCTGAAGCTCCAATACAGTGGCCACCTGATACGAAGAGATGACTCATTGGAAAAGATCCTGACACTGGGAAAGATTGAAGATAGGAGGAGAAGGGGATGACAGAGGATGAGATGGTTGGATGGCATCATTGACTCAATGGACATAAGTCTGAGCAAACTCCAGGAGATAGTGAAAGACAAGGAAGTCTGGCATGCTGCCGTCCAAGGGGTAGCAACAAGTGAGACACGACTTATTGACTGAACACAACTTATCAATTGAACAACAGTAAAAATATGCAGCTGATTTTTAAAAAAGAATAAAGAGGAGAAGGAGGAAGACGCTCATGAAAGTGGTTGCTCATGAAAGTTCTGGCAAAGATACCTGCAGCTGGGACCAAGAAGAGTTTGCTGGGTGGTACGTAAAACATGGATCCAGGGAGAGTCCTTATCAAACTAAACAAAAAATCAGAACTGTTTTACACCAGTGTCCAATAAGGAGGCATTCAACTTCATGAAGCGGGACTATCAGGTTTGATTTATCATATTTGGCCTGAGAACTCACCATCTGATACACTTATTTGGATGACCCAGAGAACCCTCTATTTTTATTAATGCAAAAACCCATACACTATTGAGGAAGTCACCAGGAGTCCTAAGAAGTTTAGGACTAGTTTTCCTCGGTAGGCCAGATATTCTGTCCCAGAAGTAGGCTCCCAAGTAGCAGTGGGAAAGATTCCCTCTGAGCCTGGACCAGAAGGACAGGGAGGAAATGCATCACGTAAAAGCAGAGTTAAGGTGGACATCACTTCAAATGACCATTCAGGCCTGAGTGGGAAGCAGGATCTCTTGACCTGCAACAATTTATAGCAGTAGTTGATAGGTCTTGAAGTCACCAGCATTCAGATAGATAAATGGCTAATGACAGTGTTGTGTGATTTATACAAGAAAACAAAAAACAAAAGCTGGCAGACAGGTTAATGAGTCAGACACTACAATGAAGAATGATGACTTCTTACCCAGTTTCAGACTTAAATCAAGTTCACTGACCCAGAATGAAGAAAAGGCCAGAGCAGCTTGAGGTGAGAGGCTGCAAAACCATAATAAATACATTCATTGTGCATTCCTTCCCAAAGAGCTTCTAAAGTTGCTCACCAAGGTGGAAGTCACGAAGGAGAGGAGGCTTCCCGGATTTTCAAGGTCTGCTGCTTACAGGAACTGATGTGGAGTTGACACTTAAGAGACCCAAAATTTCATCATGGTTTTATAATGAGAGCAGAAGTAAATTAAGCCAGGAGATAAATGGACTTTGGGCACAGTTCAGGGAATCCTATAGGTTCAGTGTAACTACTGTGGTAGGCAAAACAATGCCCCCTCCCAAATGTCCTTGTTCTATCTCTGGAATTTGTGGAGCCTTACACCTCATGGCAAGCAGGACTTATTTGATGTGATTAAAGTAAGGCCTCTGAATAGTGAGATTATCCTGGTTTATTAGAGAGCAATCAATGTAACTCTACGAGTCCTTATAAGGAAAAGATGGAGCAGAGGAGGCAGAGTTAAAGGAACGGAAGCAAAGTTAAAACTGACATTGTCGTTCAGTTGCTCAGTCATGTCCAACTCTTTGTGACCCCATGGACTGCAGCACACCAGGCTTCCCTGTCCTTCACCAACTCCCAGAGCTTGCTCAAACTCATGTCCATTGAGTCAGTGATGCCATCGAAACGTCTCATCCTCCGTCATCCCCTTCTCCCCCTGCCTTCCATCTTTCCCAGCATCAGGGGCCTTTCTAATGAGTTGGCTCTTAGCATCAGGTGGTCAAAGTATTGGAGCTTCAGCTTTAGTATCAGTCCTTCCAATGAATATTCAGGACTGATCTCCTTTAGGATGGACTGGTTTGATCTCCTTACAGTCCAAGGGACTCTCAGGAGTCTTCTCCAACACCACAGTTCAAAAGCATCAATTCTTCAGCACTCAGCCTTCTTTATGGTCCAACTCTCACATTCATACATGACCACTGGAAAAACCGTAGCTTTAACTATATGGACCTTGGCTGGCAATGCAATGTCTCTGCTTCATAAAAGCCACATAGGGAATGAAGGAAGAAATTTCCAGAAGCTAGAAAGGCAAGGGAAAAAAAATTTGCCCAGAAACTTCAGAAAGGAACTCATCTTTATGTCAGCACCTTAATTTTGGACTTAATAAGACCCATTTGAATTTCTAACCTCCGGAAATGTAAAATAATAACTTTGTTCTTGTTTTAAGATGCAAATTAAGTTACAGTAGCAATAAGAAACTACCTTGCGGTTATTTTATTTTCAAAGTATAATGGGATAGATACACTTAACCTGATGGAAGCCTCACACCGGTTCCCTGGCCTGTGAAACAAGGGCATTACCTTGCAAAACATCAAGTGAAAAGCCCATTAAATGCTTCCCTCCCCTTACCCACCACCTCATACACACATGTACACCAGTGACAGTAAGTCAGAAGTAAAGTCACAGAAATTAGTGCATCTTCGAGTATTTGAAAAATGTAGTGAGAGAGGCTTCTATCTTCCCCTGTTTAATTCACCTCTCTGGACACTGCAGAAACAGATGGATCCTGCCCAATGGTTGTGCACAATGATAAGCGTAAACAGGTCATAACTCAATTGCACTTGCTGTCCTGGATGCTTTATGCTCATGAGAGCAGAGAAGCATGGCTTCAGACACCTGGCAGAATTTAGTAAATATTTTCTTCTTAGTGCACATGAAGATCAAAAGCAGGCTGAGAAGAAAATCTTTGCTCTCTGGACTCAGGGGCACTTTGATCTACTTTCTATAATCATACAGTATAAAGGGATCTTAATTATGTCGACCTTAGGAAGAACACTATGCTAGTTAATATACTGATGTGTGTATACATGCTAAGTCACTTCAGTTCTGTCTCTTTGCGACCCCATGGACTGTGGCTTGCCAGGCTTCTCTGTCCATGCTGGAGTGGGTGGCCATGTACTCTTCTGGGAACACACTGACGACAAGAAGCAAATTCCCGGTGGACAGGAATGGGCGAGAAAGACACAGGAATGCCAGGGGTAGGAAATAAGACCCGTATTTGGTGATGTATTCAGGATCCAAGTTTCCCCAAGGCATGCTAGCACAACACTTCCTTATAAAAGTTAAGATGCTATACCTCATGCCTTCTACAAGTAATGACAAGGCACAGAGTTTGCTGTTACTTCAAACATTTTGGAAGCAGCACACAGTACACTTGGGAATAGAACTTTGATTCACTTTTTCAAAAACTCAGTAAATTGCCATTTTAAAAAAGGTAGCAGGAAAAGGGTAAGCTGTGGAAAAACTTCAAGCTGGAGTAGAAGCCATACCGCTCCTCCGGGCTGGTGGTTCTGGATACAGAGTGATGGCGGATGTATTTAGAGTGTGGAGGCTCTGAAAACACCGAACTGAAGAATCAACACAGATTCCCCAGGATTCTGTTGAATGGTCATGTCTTCCAAGAAGAGAACTGTTTAGCTTGAAAAACAGCTCAAGTCTTCTGATTTCAGTAACTGCATGTAAAGTTCTGGGAGACTGTCTCCCCCATTATGAAAACCAGCAACAGCAGGATAAACTAAAAATGAATGACTTTTCTTATACCCATCACAGAAATGAGTTTGGAAGGCAAACAGCCACCCTGAAATCTGGGGAAGCAGGTACACTCATAATGATCTAGCAGCTGAAATCTGCTTATCAGAGTTGGAAAGCATTGGAACTATAAACCGCTAGGAAAACATAAGTGGTAATTTTGACAAAGGGATGGAGGCTGATTGTGGACTAGTGCTAAAGTAAGAAATTCCTAGAGGAACAGCCTTAGGGGAGACCCCGCATTTCCCTGGGCTTTCCCTTCATGAAGCCCATGGAAAAATTCCCTTTGAGGCTGCACGGAGAAAAGGAAAAATAGTTGTAAGTATACCCAGATCTGTCTTCACAGCAAAAGCATGTGCTCTAGGAAAAAATAATTCACCAGATTTACCAAAGCATGTTCTGAAACTTCATCCCAGATGGCTGAAGGAACGTCTCTCCACTCCAGCCTCCTTCAGCCTTCCTGCCCCCTCTAAGTGGGACAGCAACAACCTATTAACCTGGGCTTGAGACTTTAATAATATAAATTAATAATACTGCGGCCAGCTAAAGGAGTAGGGGGTAAATGACAGAAAATTGTATGAGGGAAGAAGGGAGAGAAAAACTCGTCAAGTCACTAGCAGAGACACAACGCCACTAGGAGACTGAGAATTAATCAGATTGTTACTGAATACTCTAATCCGCTACCCCTACCATCACAGCACAGGCTCCAGTTCAATACCAGTGGGTTAACATGAAAAGAGCTATAACACACAGACTCTTTCCCAGAAGCAAGGCCCCATCTTCAACAAAAAATTACAAGATATAACCAAAGATGAGGAGATAATGGACATACGGACGCAAACGAAACACCCAGCTGAGACTCAGGTATGACACAGATGTTAGAAAGATCAGATAAGGAATTAGAATAATTATTTTTTAATGTATCAAGTAGTCTGAAGTAGAAAGTAAATAACATACAAGAACATATAGGTAATATAAACATAAAGACTAAAACTCTAAGGGAAAAAAATCAAAAGAAACTCATAGAAGTCAAAATTCTACAATTGAAATGAAGGCTGTCCTCCAGCATGATGTGATCAAGCAAAGAATAGTGAGTTTGAAGATATGTCTATGGGAAATATCCCAAACTGAAATGCAAAGGGGGAAAAGAGCAAAGAAAAAATGCTTAATTCCTGGGAAATTTCAAAAAGTATAACGCCATACAAGGAACATTAAAAGGAACAAACAGAAAATAGAGCAGAAGAAATATTTGAAGTAACAATGGCCAACAATATCGCAAAATTGACTAAACAGTTCATCTAAAAAGCTATAATAAAAGTAAGAACAGATGTCAAACATGCATACGCAAATGGACTTTTATACAAAATATTAATTGACAACAACATAAAACAAATCATTCTTAAGAAAACAAATCATTCTTAAGCACACAGTGGAACATTCATGGAGACAGGTTATATTCTGGGCCACAAAATACATCTCAACAATTTTTTTTTTAATCATAAGAAGTATGTTCTTAGACCACAGTGAAATTACTCTAGAAATGAATAAAAGAAAGGTAACTAGGGGGAAAAATGCATAGTTTTGGAAAGTCAATAATATACTTATACAAAACACGTGATCTCAAATGGCATTTTATAAAAATTGAACTGAGTTAAAATAAAAATGTAACATCAAAATTTGTGGAATGCTGATAAACAGTGCTTAAGGGAAAACAAACAGCATTAGAAGCACATATAAGAAAAAAAATAGAATAAAGTAAAAGTCATATCTAAACTTCTAACTTATTAAACTAGAGAGATGAAAAGTTAAACATACAGCAAGCAGAAGAAGGAAACAAAAATCAATAGAGAATATATCAGAAACAAGCCAGAGAAAGACATACTCTATGGTATCATGTGCGGAACATAAACACAAAAAAACCCACATTAAACTCATTGACAAAGACTACAGTGGTGATTGCCGGGACTGAGGTTGGGGGTGATGAGGAGAGATTCATCAAAAGATGCAGACGTCCAGTTTTAAGATGGATCCATTCTGAGGATCTCATGTATAGCACAGAGATTATATTTGAAATGTGCTAAGGGAATGGATTTGAAGTAATCTTACATACACACATACACACACACACCCAAAAATAACTATGTGAGGTGATGGATGTGTTAATTAACCTGATTGTGGGAATTATTTCACAAAGTTATCTGTATATCAAATTAGGATGTTTAAATATATTATAAGTTTTCTGATTATAACTCACTAAAGTGCAAAATAAGTGTTTACATATTTTAAAAAGCAAACAGAGAAACAATAGAGAAAAATGATTGAAATCAAAGTGGATTCTTTAAAAGCATCAATAAAATTGGTTAAATTCTTGCCAGACCAACCAAAAAAGTAATTTTTAAAAAAATTACCAAAATCAGAAATGAAAAAGGAGTCATCACTACTATCCCCACGGGCATGAAAGGTTAAAAGTGAAGTGAAAGTGTTAAGTCGCTCAGTCGTGTCCAACTCTCTGCGACCCCATACTGCACCCTGGCAGGTTCCTTTGTTTATGGAACTCTCCAGGCAAGAATACTGGAGTGGCCTGCCATGCCCTTCTCCAGGGGATCTTCCCCACTCAGGGACTGAATCCAAGTCTGCTGCATTGCAGACAGGTTCTTTACCATCTGAGCCACCAGGGAAGCCCCTTGAAAGATTAAACGAATAGTATAAAAACCTGTGCCTACACATTTGATATTTAGATGAGATGGAACAACTTCCTGAAAGACATAAACTGCCAAAAGCCATCAAAGGAGAAACAGACAATATGATAAGTATTATATATATATCAGAAAAATAGAAATAGCAATTTAATCCTTCCAACAAGATGGATCTTCTGTTATGTATAAGCCCTGGCACTTCTTCAGAGTGGGGGAGAGCTATGGCGGCCATCGCCTGCAAGGCTGGTAGCTGGGAGGGGGATGGGTGTGCCAGCCTGGGTGTGGACCTAGGCAGGCTCACATACCATCTCCTACTTACACTATGGAGGGGGGATTGTCGCACCTCCAAGGCTCCCTGCAGCTGTTTGAACACGGTGATTGTTTTCAGCTTTGTCTGCTCTCACCAGGGCGTGCCCAATCCCTGTCAAATTTCAAAATCTCCCCTATAGACTGTAAAGTGAGTACATCAAGGAGACAATGGGATACCTAAATCTGCAGCTTAAATAAATTCTGGGGAAGAAAAGAACAATAAAAAACACCATACCGAAAGGCCGAAATAAGTCCAGGTAAGACTCTTACTGTAATTCTTAGCAATGATCTTTCTCTCTCTCTCTCTCTCTCTCTCACACACACACAAAATAATAATAATTCAGAGTACATATTTTCATTTTAAAATCTCTGTGACAACTCTTTTATTTTCTTACAAAGTGTGCAATAATTTTGAATGCCATGCATAGTTGATGACAGAGCTGAGGCAATCATCATCTAAGTGACAGCAAATCATTTAAAATCAGTGAGACAGGGAAGATTCATGGCTCATCTGCAGTGGGATGAGGGATTTCTGATATGAGAAAGATGCCTATAAACAAAATTTTTAAAAAATAAGATCAGAAACCAATGCTCTTTTATAGTAACGCCAAAATTATTCAACATGTGCTTTAAAAAAGCATGTACAGGAAATGCATAATGCAAAGGATTTTGTTATAATGGAAACTGATACACAAAGAAACTAATATATATTTATAAAAACTAACTATAAATCAACACCAGTTAGAATAAAGACACCAATTAATTTTGGGGCTAATCTAGTTTATGCCTATTAACCAGATACTCTTTAAAAACATCAAGAAAGGTGTTTGCTTCCTTCGTTTTTAAATTATGTATGAATAATGATTGGAAGTGTGAACTCTTAAGAGAGCAAAACAATTGAGAACATCACTTTAGGCGTCAAGGCATGAAGCCTCTATATATTTTGTGTTATGGGTGACTAACTTCATTTCCTCAATTTTGCCATGGTATCCATTAATAGAAATCCCTGGGCTAAAGGAAATCAATCCTGAATATTCATTGGAAGGACTGATGCTGAAGCTCCAATACTTTGGCCACCTGATGTAAAGAGTCGACTCATTAGAAAAGACCTTGATGCTGGGAAAAATTAAAGGCAGGAGAAGAAAGGGATGATAGAGGGTTACAGGGTGAGATGACTGGCAGGCCCATGGATTTGCAAAGAGTTGGACATGACTGAGTGACTGACCAACAGCAACTGGTGACTCAGACAGTAAAGAATCTGCCTGCAGTGCGGGAGATCTGGGTTCAATCCCTGGGTCGGGAAGATCCCTTGGAGAAGGGAATGGCTACCCACTGCAGTATTCTTGCTGGAGAATCCTATGGACAGGGGAGACTGGCAGGCTACAGTCCATGGGATTACAAAGAATCTGACATGACTGAGCGACTGACCCTTTATGTAATAGGAAATTTTACCAAGAGGAAGAATGATTTAAAATCTAGATGAAGTATATAAGACTGTTTTTTATTATTTTAAAAAAAGATTGTTATTTTTAAATGGTTTTTGGCCATATAGCATGGCATGAGGGATCTTAGTTCCCCTGGCCAGAGATACAACCCAGGTCTCTTACAGTGGAAGCGTGGTCTCTAACCACTGGATGGCCAGGGAAGTCCCAAAAGAAAGAAAATTATTAAGAAATATACATTACTCATATAAAGTCCAAAAGTATATTATAAACTTTAGCTATTTCATTATGTTTGCCAACTAGCTCCAAGGTTCTAAATTAGAGGTAATTGTTTATTCATCTAATAATTTTCAAACTTTTTATTAGTTTTGATCAACTATTTTCCTTGCTTACTTGACCATGGTTTACCTTTGTTCAGGATTATAGAGCAGTCTTCAAAGATGTCAAATTAATTTTATGGCAATCCTCTTACTAAAGAATATGAAATCTCAAGCTCCATTTCTAACTAGATACACAGTCATTCAATAGAATAATAGATGCTAATGGGACTCTGGACCACTAAGGGGTCAGAGCAAGGACACCACCCATGCAGTCCTGTTAAAAAAGAGACGACATTTGTAAACCTTATCATCAAGCAACCAACCAGTGATCACATACACAACCTAGAAGACCTGGGATTCCCAAACACTGAAACAACTTCAATCGGTCTTTCCTTCAAGTCGAACAGACGAAGTAAAGATTTGCCTTCAGTCAAATTTCAGCTATTGAAGAGAATGATTACCCATTCCTGTATTCTTACCTGGAGAATTCCATGGACAGGGGTACCTGGCAGGCTACATTCAAGGGATTGCAAAGAGTCAGACACAACTGAGTGACTGACACTACATGGACTAGATTTTACCAAGAGCAAGAATAATTTAAAATCTAGATGAAATGCATTTCATATATATATATATGTATATATATATATATGCATATATGTGCAATTTTTAGATAACATATCTTTGGTATAAAACCTTATTTTTACTCAAAATCACACAATATCAACAAATTTGCTAAAATTTTAGTGCTGTAGACAAGAGGAAGGAAAAAAGAGACGACAACTGAGGGAGGCAGAATGATGCCAATACCCCCACATGCAAACTCTGAGAAGTAAGAAGCATGTGCCTGCAATAGGGATCCACACCAGGAACTACTAGGTGACCGTGATAAAAGTCAGAGGTTAAGCAATCTCAGTGTTTTACAAACTCCCTGCTCAGTACCATCAGGAAAAAGAGAGGAATTATGTGCTGAAAACCTGACTTTAATTGCAACTCTGTAATTTGTCACGTTTCCTGTAACATGCTGGCCTTAGAAGCTCATCAGGGCTTACCTAAATGATGATGCTTTCAAAAATTATGGCATTCTGCAGGATTGAACCCTCTGGGCTTTATTTCTTATAAGGAACTCATGTTTGGTGGGTTTACTGCTTATGTTGCCATTACATTCAATGTCCTCTCCAAATACAAGCATTTTTAAAACTGCATTTAAAAACTTCTTGGTTGTTCAAGAGGATCTGGATTAAGGATTGTTATGATTATTTTGCTTTTTGTTTGGTATTATAAGAGGGACTAGATGTTACGTTATTCCTAGGGGTTGATGATATATTCTTTCAGATTCCCAGTAACGGAAATCTTCTTAATTAGGAGCACTCCAGTTTTCATGACTAAAAAGAAATTATATGCATACCATGTACATGCATGTATGTATAAACATATTGAATATATAAGTCTGAATCACAATAACTCAGCATCTGTCCAGAAGTGCTATCTTTTCCTGTTCCCTCACTGCCCTCTCGGTGTCCAAATCTTTTCAAGTTTCCTAAGCCATTCTCTAAGAAAGAGACATCTCTGGGGCCTTTCTTGAGTGTGAATAAATCTTGCCACTCAAGAATCACCAGATATATTTAGATATTTGACTTTCATTTTTTGTAAGATTGAATTACTCATGGGACATGAGGAAACAGTTATTTTATCTCTCTTATCATTTTCCATTTTCTTTCTTTCTATCATACATTAAAATTATTTTTTATCTAATTCATTTTGATTTCATTTTATAGCATTGCTGTATTTATTTAATAGCAATGAAGCATCTCATTCTCAATTGCCCAATGCAAAGAGTTCCATGTGGTTTCAGACAGTTCTTCACTCCTTGTTTATGCTTGATTAAATAGAATCCAAAACCTTTAAAAGAGCATGTGATTTTTGTAATAGCAAAGGAATACATGTCCTAATATTTATCAGGAAAATGTTCTTAGTAAAAACCCACATCTCAGCTCCTTACATATATGTATTATCTAAACACATATTATCTAAAAAATACAAGGTTTTTATTCACAATTATAACTATTCATCCTTACACCAAGTATTTATTTAAAATATGTTCTAAATATTGTATTAAAACTGGGAATTCAAAGCTAAGTAACCAAAGTAGTATATGATGCTGCAAAATTAATAAGAAGGTAGGTTTTAAAAGGTTTTGGCTTTTCAAAATACGAGACATCAAGTGAAAAGTGTGACTATTACAGTATTTCAGAGAAAAAATCTCTTATTAAATGATAATAAGGATAGCTAAGGAATGGGAGAATTAAAAGCACTAAAAATGATCCAAGCAAAAAATTATAAACATCTGACTTTTGACATTGACACTGGAGGGTCTAGGAAAACAGGACAAGTTCACTGCAGCATACACAAGCTTTACTGGGCGATGCCTTTACAGTTGTGTGTGTGTGTGTGGAGGGGGGGTGTCCCTCACAACTGGAGTCAGTTCAGAGGAGGGAGCACTGGTTGGGGGAGTGGTCTATGCCACTCAAAAAGAGAGGAGGGCAGGGACCTTCCAGGGAGAGGGAGATTGAAAACTGAAAAGGAGACTCTAGGTGACACCCCTCAGCAGCAGCTTGGTTGGGAGTCTTTGGGTCTCAGAGTTTGAAAACTCTGAAATGCAGTGCAGTTTGGACCCCTTGTAACCACAAAGCCTTATCAGTGACTCCCAGAAATTGGGTGAGATTTCTCATTATGTGAAAAACAGTCAGGTTGTAAGTGTCAAAACATTTGCCTGTTTGGGCTCATTTTGAAGTAATTAGAGTTTCTAAATTGGAGTTTTTTGGAGGTGGGCTTTTGGACTAATGGGTCTCAGCCAGCATTAAATGAATAATGAGGGGCTGGTATACTGAGCATATAGAACAACACTTAACAAACTCACTTATGGAACCACAATGAATACATATGGGTGATTTATTAGATAAACAACCATGTGCTACCTAAATACATTTTCCTTTAGAAGCAGGATTTTAATTAATGCCAGTTTTCTGATGTTACTGTTTTATCTTCTCTTGCTTGTTGGCCTTCTGTTGTTTGTTTTTGCTTTTTTAATATGCTGTATCTATTTGCACATGAGGTTTTTGGTTAAAATTACCAGTGCTGTCCAAAATATGTCAATATTTTTATATTAATTACTTCTAAAATGTAATTTACCAACAATAAAAAATTATTTGCATTATGTGAAAGTCAAAGTCAGTTATCCATATTAGAGCTTTTATACATATATACACATGAATGTATACATGTAGGTGTATATACAGAGAGAGAAAGAGATGGAGAAAGACAGATGTATGTGCATGAAAACACATCAATGTTTAATCTCCACGTCTGACTCTTTTGTGACCTCATGGACTATAGCCCGTCAGGCTCCTCTGTCCATGGAATTCTCCAGGAAACAATACTGTAGTTAATTGCTCAGTCGTGTCCAACTCTTTGCGACCCCATGGACTGTAGGCCTTTACACTCCTCTGTCTATGCGAATTCTCCAGGCAAGAATGCTGCAGTGGGTTGCAATTTCCTTCTACAAGGGATCTTCCTGACCCAGTGTTTGAACCGGTGTCTCCTGCATTGGTGGTGGTTTAGTCGCTAAGTCGTGTCCAACTCTTGTGACCCCCATGGACTGTAGCCCTCCAGGCTCCTCGTCCATGGGATTTCCCAGGGAAGAATACTGGTGTGGGTTGCCATTTCCTTCTCCAGGGGATCTTCCTCATGCAGGTATCAAACCTGGGTCTCCTGAATTGCAGGCAGATTCTTTACTGACTGAGCTACCAGGGAAGCCTGTGTTTGTAGGTGAATTCTTTACCACTGAGTCACCAGGGAAAACACACATGTAAAATAACAAGAAATAGTCATTACTTTCAAATTTGTGTGGGGTTTATTTCTGCTTGTATGTTTTCTTTAGTAAATAAAAAATTAAATAAATTTGGTAATTTTATCACTTAGGAAGAGAAGTGAACATATCTAAAAAATGTACATTTTTCTCTAACTTCTTGAGCAGATGTAAATATACTCTTTGTATAGTCACCATTTCAATTTTTGTCTTTTGTCACACAAGGTTTCTGTTTCTGCTAAATAACACTACAACTCAGTAAAACTGTTAAGAAATAGTAGAGAGGATGAAGTTTTAGCAGATGTCAAGAAAATTAATATTGTAAGATTTTCAGTTACAGATAATCTAAGGAACAACTCCTACTCTGAGAATCATATTCCTTCAATGCTGAGTGGATAAACTAGAAAGATTCTAAAACTGAAACACATTTAATTGTCAATATGTTGTTTTGTTCTGCCTCACAGCTTTGTTGATCTCACAAAATTTTGTTTTAAATTTTTAAAGTCATTTTTCCACTGAGCAAAATGTTGGAAATCTTGTTGTAAATGTCATTTACAAAACTAAAACATACCAGATGTAGAAGAATATAGGGAATAGACAAATCTTCTAAGGAACCTCTTATTTACACAGATTTTTTTCTGTGGGAAACAAAATAGTTTGTCCACTTTCTCATATAAGACCAATAATAGCCTTTAGTATGGAATTTCCCATTTCCAAAGACAAGGAACTGACTACAATAATCAGTACTCATATCTCAGTCAAAGATAATTTTCCTGGAAAGGATAGGAGTGATTTTTTTGTAATAGAGATTCAGACTACCCATTTAACTCATGGGACCAATATCCTCCTTTTATATAGTAGTTAGACATTTTGAGTTGTTTCAACATTGCTATTTAAAGAGAGAAACTTGTGTAGATCAAATGGACCATATGAATAAAGATGCTATAAAGAAAGACAGAAGTAGAGAATCCAGAATTTATAAAGATGTGCTATTTATTAATTAGCACACAACAAGGAAATTATAACAGAAACAAAATAGCATCGCAAATATTTAATTTCTGACATATAAAAAAATGTTTTCATTTAACAAACTTAAGAATTAATGAGGTGTCATTGAAGCAATATTTGTGATGTATTTTGCAGAAAAACTTAGTAAACAGGAAACATTTTTCAGGTTGAGGCTCAAAAGGACTTGACAGACGAGGAAGTGCTAGCCAGAAGCTAAAGAATAATTTTAACAATTACAAGTTAAGAAAGAGTACAAGAAAGTGTTGTCCTATACTGTTTGTAAATCTTTGTATCATATCAGAATTTACCACTCATCAATGAGACAATAAAATGAAGCTTCAGAGGAAAGAAAGTTAATGGTCACGATGGGCTGTTCAATCACAAATGTGAAATGTTTACTTTCCGTCTCTACTTTTGCATTTGTAAAATACTAGGGTATGTAACAACAAACAGATATACATTTAGACAATGCTGTGTCTATATATTCATCATTTCATTAAATTGCCTTTATATTGCTAAGGTCAAGAAAGTCGAAACTGCTAAAATATTTGTCAGGTTTGTAATTTCAAGCTAGTAGAGATTTTACATATTTAAGATTATTTTCACTGATCCACAGAAAAGATTAATGTATAGTGATTAACTTCCTATTATAGGGGGTCAGTATTTTCAATTTTGTAAATGGAATTCAAAACTTATTTTTAAAATTATACAAGTTACAATGTTAACGTGTTTGGCTTTCTCTTTTCTTCTAAAGAAAATTATTCATGTGATTTATAGCTGTAAATATCATCTTATCAATGTTTTCATGCTTAATAGTCACAGAAATTAAATGGCTTACTTTCTACATGACCTGAACACTAATTACATAGTGAAGACATTGGGGAAATATGCATGTTAGTAGACATATTTAATTGGTTACTGAAAAAGTGTTCTAATATTTTATGTATGCTCATTAAATGTATACAAGAAAAAGGCTATAAGTAACTACTATAATATAATGTAAAGAGATTTTCAAAAGATATTGAGATAAATCTCTGCTGAAAACTAGATGTCACACATAGATATTCTTTTTAAAAGTAAAGTTTTTAAAAAATTAAATATATAGAGAAAAAAAGCATGAGAAAAATTTTTATTTTATAAAATAAAATTAACAATGTGGAATACTTGTGGTTTGTAGACACTTTTCAAGAGGTGTGTCTTTACAAAAACACTATTACAAGTGGATTACAAATCACAAACAACCAAAATGTATTACATGTTGTCATTATAAGCACTTATGTCCTATTTGCCTTTTTTAAAAAATCTGTCAGTAGTGTCAAAAATATTTCTTCTCGATTTTTCATAAAACAGCTTCCACTTTCATGGTTTGGTTTATGGTTTTAATTTTGCAATTCACTAAAATGTTTCACATAATAAATTTTAAAAAGATATCTTATAAACACCATAGCTTCTCTATCACAATTTTTCACCAAACATATGATTTGACTGAGTTACATATAAATTACCACAAATTTACACACTCAGTTGGGCTTCCCTGGACTTTCCTTGAGTTCTTGAGAGTCTCTTGGACAGCAGGAGATCAAACTAGTTAAGCCTAAAGGAGATTAACCATGAATACTTACTGGGAAGACTAATGCTGAAGCTGCAGCTCTAATGCTTTGGCCATCTGATGAGAAGAGCCAACTCATTGAAAAAGACTCTGATCCTGGGAAAGAGTGAAGACAAAAGAAGGGGGAGACAGGAGGATATGGTTGGATAGCATCACTAACTCAATGAATACAAGTCTGAGCAAGCTCGGGGAGACACTGGAGAACAGAGGAGCCTGGTGTGTGCAGTCCTTGGGGTCACAAAGAGTCAGACATGACTTGGCAACTGAACAACAACATTTACTATCTTACCGTTCTGAAGGTCACGTGTTTAACACAGCTCGCAGTGTGTTAAAATCAAGGTGCTTGCTGGGCTGTATTTCTAGGTGTTCAGAGAATAATCCATTTTCCTGCCTTTTTCCATTTCTAGAGGCTTCCCGCTCTCTTTGACTCATGGATTTCTTCCTCCATCTGCAAAGTTAGTCTTTTCCATGTTGCCATTTCTCTGGTTCTCCCTTTTCCTCCTCTTTTTTCACTTGCAGGGGCTCTTGTGGGTATAATAGGGTCATCCAGATCATCCAGGACAAGATTACTATCTTAAGTTCAGTTGTTTATAATTTTAATTATCTTTTGCTGTGTAACCTAACACAGTCATAGATTCTATGGGTTAAAACATGGACATCATTGGGCTGGCCATTTTTCTACCCACCACAAGATGAGATGTTTGGTTATGATGAGTTTTTATATTTTCTACCTGCAAACCATCTGTAATAACTCCCATGACATGTTTTGTTTATTTCAAACTAATATATCCATGGCCAACTACCATGAAACTAAAAGTGATCCTGTGAAGGAGAAAATAATTGGGTAAAGGTAGAAACACATATTAATTTCCTCATGATCTGCACTGAGCACAATTAAAATGATAAAACTTTTTAAAAAAATGATAGCAGCACTTGGTCCCTCAGGATTACGTAATGCACATTCTCTAATTATTCGTTGTTGTTGTTTAGTCCCTAATTCATGCCTATTTGTGACCCCATAGACTGTAGCCGGCCAGGCTCCTCTGTCCATGGGATATTCCCAGGCAAGAATACTGGAGTGGGTTACCATTTCCTTCTCCAGAGGATCTTCCTCACCCAGGGATGGAATCCATGCCTCCTGCATTGGCAGGTGGATTCTTTTACCGTTGAGCCAGCAGGGAAACCCCTCTCTAATCACATAATAATGTAAAACCACGCCATTGTGTCTAGCACTTTTCTGTATGTTTTAAGAAGTATTTAAATCTCATTTTGATATGGATTAGGGATTGCCAGATATGAGTTACTGGTGCTTTCTTGATTTTACCAAATTTCATTTTATGTTAATAATTACCCAACTAAATAAAGTATATGGACTAAAACCAATGACTCTTGAGTTTTAGGAGAAAGTGTGACTAGTATAACGAAGTTTTTTTCAAAAACTAAAGGTATTTAGTATCTCTCAGTAGAAGCTGCACAAGGTCCAGTTGCAGAGGTGATTAAATCACGGCTCAGCCGCAGTGGCAAGCAGCAGGAGTATCATCCCCCTCATCATCAGAAGAGCCAGGTTTGCCGGTGGAAGTATGCATCACAGGACGGCTACAGCCACTCAGACATCACCTCTCTACGCACCAACTGCCAGAGACCATTTTTCAGACATTTTCACCCATGCTAGCTTAGAATAATCAGTATTTACCCTATGAAACTGGGCTTCCCAGGTGGTGCTAGTGGTGAAGACCCCACGTGCCAATACAGGAGATGCGAGATGTGGGTAGGATCCCTGTGTCAGGAAGATCCGCTGGAAGAGGGCATGGCGACCCACTCCAGGATTCTTGCCTTAGGGATCCCATGGACACAGGCTACAGTCCGTGGGGTTGTACAGAGTTGGACAGGATTGAACCGACTTAGCATGCGCACACGCATCCTATGAAACTAAGCATGGGGCCAATGTTCACAGACCAATGGAAGAACATGCAAGCACAATTCAGGTTCTGTCATCAGGAAAGAAGAAAGGCATGGCTTTGCTGAGGCACCCAGTTGTCTGTGATAACAATAGTAGTAGGAAACAGCAGGAGAATGTGCTCATGTTTTAGTTTCAACAGACATTTGCTATTAGTTAATGTTTTGAGATTTTACTTTAAAACTTTTCTAAGTTCATCATTATAAGTTTCATTGAACTCAATTAATTATAGAGTTTATATGATCTGCGAAGCATGGTATTTTTCTCAAAAAAATATACATTTTGCAAAGTAACAGAATGGAAACAGAAGCATATTGATTTTTGTACTTGTAACATTATTAGGTTTATATACTTCAAAACTAATGGACTATTGGCAAAACATCCCAATTATTTGAATATGGCTTTTAAGTAGGTTGAGTGTTCAGAAAGAGAGTCAAGAGACATGCTACAATTACTGGTAATGTAAACCTTCTAAAGATGATTGGATATCTTTGAGATCTTGAGTTATCCAGAATATTAAAGCCACTATTTTGTGCTATGTATTAAACATATGTACATATACTTATATGTATGTTTGATATGTCTATAAACACTGAATAGGAAAACAAAAACGTAACTTCCAAATATTATCACTCACTTAATCATTTTAGGTAAATTATCACATTAAATGTATTTATAGAAAATCAGCTAATACATAATATAACATCCCACACTAATCACCATAAGGACTGTCAAACTGAGCACAGTCACTGCATGATCTGTTAAATTTAGAGTCTGTAGCAGCTTCCAGAGGACAGGGGACACATAAAGTTCCCAGAATGGAGCCCACGGGTGAGTCTACTGTCCTCTCTCACACTCAGAATCAAAAGCAAACCAATTGGTTTACACTCAGAAACATCTTTTAGCTTAATCATAAGAAATAAATATCGATGAAGTGCTGCTTCATTACTTTAACATGTTAATTAAATTAGTAAAATGCTGTTATACGATGAAGAAAGCTGTGTACCTGGAGACCTTATACACATTAACGCATTTACTTCCCTAAACCTTTCTGAGGGGCACTTCCGTTTGAGGAGACGGACTGTTGACGCATCTCGCACAATGCCACACAGCAGCGAGCTTCAGAGGTCAGCTGTGATGCTGGTCAGTTTGGATCCTGAGGCCATGTCTTTGTTTTAATTAATTGATTGTTCTTAACTGGAGGATAATTACTTTACAATATGGTGATGGTTGTTTGCCAAACATCAACATGATATTGGCCATAGGTATACATGTGACTCCCCCATTCCTGAAGCCCCCTCCCGTCTCCCTCCTCACCCTATCCCTCTAGGTTGTCCTGAGCACCAGCTTTGGGTGCCCTGCTCCATGCATCGAATTTGCACTGGTCATCTGTTTTGCATATGGTCATGTGTATGTTGCAACGCTAGTCTCTCAAATCATCCCACCCTCATCTCCGAGGTCATAGTCTTAAACATCATTTTTTTTTTCAGTCTGGCTTCGCAGCTTCTTCTCATGCAATAATTTCTGGTAGTTTTTAGTCCCTAACACCACAGTTTTTGCTTAAAAATTAAAATTATGTTTTATTCTCCTCTGTGCTTAAAAATTAAAATTATGTTTAATTCTCTTCTATGAGGAAAAAATTAAAAAAAGAATTATGCTTAGTTCTCTTCCCCTGAGATGTGGAAGCCACGAGAAGGTTCAGCTGATGGAGGAATTAGAAAAAGAAACGTAATAATTGTTCTCAAAATTGATTTAGGAAACTAATTAAAACTCCAGACTATTGAACTCTACTCCAGATCTACTGAAACTATTGAAATCTCCAGTTTATTCAAGTCCACACAGACTCCGAGACTCCCTACTACATTTATGCTGCTGCTTTGCCCATGGCAGATTCTGTGACCGAATTCAATGAAATGTGACATCAGCTCTACTTCATCTAAGAACTGTATGATAAACAACAAAATTGCTTCAGTCAGTTTGGGGAAAATAAAAGCCAAAAAATTGCTACTTCAAGCTACCAGTTTTTTTTTTCCCCCCAATGAGGCAGATTCTCCAAAGTTTGCTGTTATTTTCTTAGTCAAATACCAAGTCAGATTACTTGCGGAGGGAAAGGTTGGGGCAATTAGATAAATTCCCTGGGTATGCATTTTTCAAATATATATTAGATAGATATCTTCAGGTTTACAGAGAAGGATAAATAAATTTGAGACACTTGAGCAGGACTTAGGAACAAGAGTCATGCTTATTCAATTCTGAAAAACAACCGAATTTTAAAATGTTATGTCTAGTCTTCTAAACAACATAATTTAATTTTGCCCCTTTGGTCAATATCCATTTACATATGAATTAAACATATTGCTTACTTATTTCACTTTTAAAAATTTTATTAAAGATGTCTGCTGCAAACTGTATATATCAGATTTTTTCAGCAATAAATATAGACTTAAGCCTTGACTTTAAGAAAACTGCTTACCAAAACAGTGCAAGAATAATATGTTCATCAAAAAATGAAAATCCTACTGAAGTAGCTGAAGAGTTTTAAGCAATGAAATTTGTCAACATAAGAGTCATTCTCACAACTATAATGTACCCCTTTTAAAACACGTATTTGAAATATTTACTGAGGTTATTTTCAATATATAAATTCGGTCAATAAAATCTTGTGATTTTGGCTGTTGCTTCATAATTGAAAAGTTCCCATAATTTTCTAGACACTATACAGAGCAGCAACATGGAAAATAGCATTTGCACACTAGATCTTTTGAAATGAAATAGCTAAGGAAAAGACAACATGATCAAATCAGACGATGAGAACAGTGGGTTAAAAAGAAACACTGGACAGGTTATAAGTAGAGAAGATGTCAAATCCTGACTCAAAACCATAGTGGTGATGGAAATTTATTCTCCAAGCTCCTGAGTTTCTTCTCGCATTAGTCTGTATGACAACTCAGTTCACATATTTTATCATTCTTTGGTTCAGTGTCACTATGGCAAAAAATAAAACAATAGTAACGTAAGCACACAGGATACATTTATTATTCAATCACTAGATGGCAGTAAATGTGCAACTCTGAGGGGTAACTCTTCTATACACACAGGAAAAGTTCAGAGAACAGGCCAGACTATCACTGTTTGACAGCCTGCCTTCAAAGGTTAGCTCGAAGGAGAATATATACGATCATAAGAAATCACCACAGAGTATAATGAGAATAAAATATTGTAGCTCAATAATATAGTAAGAAATATCTTCAAATAGCAATTTAAAATACTTTATCCGGGGTAAACAGAGTTGCTACCTTCCCATTGAAAACTGTAGAGAAGAAATAAATAAAAGCCATAGATCTGGATGTGTATAAAAGGATGCAAAATACCACACACATTACTTGCTTCTGCTCAGTAAACAGGATTCTACACACACACACACACCCACACACACACCAAACTACCACAATGGTAAGTAAATTCAAATTAAATTATCCCATTGAAAGCAATGGTGCAAGAAATCCTGTTCCAATAGTTTTAATGTGATCATGTCTGTGTTGTCCATAGTAGTACACTCTTCATAAATGGAACAAGCTTCCCAGCATATCCATGTAATGAATGAGAAAAGGAAATGAGAATTCTGCTAAATAAATTTCTATTTCAATTTCATGTAAATTCTGCTTGTCATCAGTCACTTATCACTTAATTCACAGCTACATACATGAGCAATACAGTCACAATAATTTGTCCTTCTTTCATCTAAGGGCTTCCCTGGTGCCTCAGTGGTAAAAAATCCACCCACCAGTGCAGGAGACACAGATTCGATCCCTCGGTCGGGAAGATGCCCTGGAGAAGGAAACGGCAACCCACTCCACTACTCCTGCCTGGGAAATTCCATGGACAGAGGAGCCTGGTGGGCTACAGTCCATGGGGTAGCAGAGACAGACACGACTTAACAAACAACACCAAACTGTCTATCTAAAGCATATATGGCAGAAGGGTGACAATTTAATTGTCAATATTTGTAGATTTCTAAAGAAGAATATATTTTAAAGTATTTTGAAGTATATATGTCTATTTTATTTCAAAAAAATACATGCAGACATCTTAGATATACAGACAGACAGGGAGGCTTCTAAATCTCTTTTATAGCTCAAGTGTTGACACATATCAAAGTTGGTTGAACATTATTGACAAGGGTAATTTTTAGATAGTAAACTGCATTTATCACAGGAATTGTGTGGTTGTCTACAATTTACGGCAAGTGAAAAGTTTTGTAGAAAAGAGGTCATGGTGACATGAACTCCACTAAGCATCAGATTTGGCTTGAAGGGACTAGTTGACCAGTTCTGTCATTTGTTTAAGCCCTAGAAACAGGAAGGGGAAACACTGCAAGCTCCCTAATTTTGAGCCTTGCTTGAGTAACATACTGACAATGGTTTGTACCAAAGAAAAACAAATTGAATGCCTCATTCATAGAAATTCCAAAGTGATTAACATTTATTTGTCCTTCTGTTTAGAACAAAACAACTCCCTCTAATGCTGCTCACTATGGTCTCAGTGTGTTGAAACATTTTCAGGCACTATTTTAATTACCTGCTGAGTTTTTTTCAAAATATCTAGCCTATAATCCCCAAAATATTTTTGAAACATTCTGGGCGGGGAAAGTAGAGAATGAAAAACAAATGGGACCATGACACATGTGGCTTAGTGGACTTTTGAATTCAGGCTAGTTTGAAACCTCTAATTGAGTGATCTTATAAAAATCATTTTATCTCTCTGAGTCTCACTTTAGTTTAGTTTTGGTCTAGAAATAAGTACCACATGATTGCTGTGAAGACTAAGGAAATGTTTATAAAATACAGCTACAGTACCTGAAACATAGAAATACAAAATAATCGAATCAAGAGATCAAACCATTGTTCCCACAGTGATCCTTTCTGGTTGTAAATAGCTAATGAATATCTGAACATGAAACTTTCTCTGCATTAGATTGACTGCCACCAGTAAAATGAGTGGAGTTAATTTAGAAATACTATTCTGGGTCTCAGACTGTGCTCAATGAAGAAGCAGAATTGGTTCTCAGAGGATAGGAACTCAATAAGCTTCGTAATGAACAGAAAGGGAGGAGGCAGGAATTGAGCCCAGTAATGAACAGTGAACTGAGTCCCTCAGAATTCACTCATTCACCATGTATTCATGCTACAGTATTTATTGATTCTTTAATACCATCAGACTTTGTGATAAGTCCTACACAATTAGCTTATTTAATCCTCACAATAACTATGTACAATTTGAGTGATTATTCTTTCTGTATCCATTTGGAAGAAGACAGTACTGAAGCTAATAACCTTTACGTAACTTGACCATATCATCCTAAAGCTAATCAAGACAGAATCAGTTGGTCAGTTTTGATAATACAGTACAAATGTGATGAACACAAGCAGTGTAAGCACCCAGCTATGTTAGAAAAGGTATATCGTTGTCATAGGTATTGGGTAAAGTAAGGAAAACCTTTTTGGAAGAGGTGACTTATAGTGTTTTGAAAAGTAAGTAGGAGTAGGTCAAATGAAGACACTGCAGTAATGAGATAGGATGAGCTTTACCAGTAGTTGCAAGTACTGCTTGAAAGTGAAAGAAAGTGAAAGTGAAGTTGCTCAGTCGTGTCCGACCCTTTGCGACCCCGTGAACTGTAGCCTACGAGGCTTCTCCATCCACGGGATTTTCCAGGCAAGAATACTGGAGTCGGTTGCCAAACCAGGCATTTTAATCCTATAATTAATTTTAAACCATTTTATTTCAAGAAAGGAGAATTGTGCTTGTTATATAAAAGGTATTTTATAAATATGTGACATTTTTAGTATATAGCGTCAACTATGATATTTATATTAATATTTGCTAATTGATTAATAATGATTACATTATATAACTACAGTATGTGGGACATTCCTTGGCTTCAGTACTGTCACATTCCAAAGTGACTATCTGAATTATGCTGGTCAAGTTGAACTGAAAAATCTAAAAATACAAAGAATAACCCCAAAGTCATAAAAACACTATATCCTACTGGCAAAAATGCTTTCCCAAATGTAGTAAAATGAATATATAGTCTTAGTAAAACCAAAGAAAATATAGCCTTTTTTGTTCAGAAAGCATAAATACTTTGAAGATACACACACACACACACACACACATACACACCCCTATCTATATATATTAGGTATCTTGTTTAACATTAAAGTTTGTGAGACTTACCTTGATTTCTATACCTGGAATAATTTATTCCTCTAAATTCCAACAACAGTAAATACTATATATATAAAAATTTTGTTTTCTACTTTATATTTAAATTATATATGCCTTACTTCTCATGCCAAAATTGCTGGCTCTTTGAAGAAATATTTTTTCTGAAACATTTTACTCTTTCTTTTTTTGCTTATAGGAGATTTTTAATTAATATTTGTCAAATTAATGATTATCTCCTGTGATGTTACATGGAAGATACAAAATTAAGATATTAAAAAAAAAAGAATCTATGCATACAATAAACTTCTTGATTTTTTTTTTTGTAAGCTAAATTTACAAAAACCAGCCCAAGGGGGAATCAAACCCTTTAATACCAGAAGAGTTAAAATCCATGGACTCTGTGAGCTTCATCAGATTTATGATAATTTCTGCAGTATCTAGTATTCAGTTTGGTAGAGTCATTATCTAACACATCTTAATTAAGAAAACTATGTGCATGGTGGAATATTATACAATCATGTCATTCTCCAGCCTATTGGGGCAATTGTCTCACCAAAAGCCAGGGTGCATTTTATGTGACTTATTATTACATGAAGAACATATACTGATTTCAGCTGTTACTAATTAAATGGCAAAATATCATCTTTCTTAGGCAGCCAATAATGATGTGAACTCATTCATTCCTTCTATGAGACAGTGCAAAGAAAATAAAAGTTCAACTTAATATTATACAATTGTTAGTATAAGATCTATTTAGAATTTCTACATACATTGATAATTCCCCTTACCTTACAGAAAGGGGGGGGGGCAAACATAGACAGAGCTTTTTTATATGTCTTTAAAAATGTAGGTTTCCAACATGAATATCATCCTTGTTCAAGGAGTCAAGAGTGGTTTTCTCTCTGGGTTAGTTAATGCAATGCAGAGAAAAATATTTAGGCAGTCACTTCCTCTAGGTAGAATCTGGTAAAGGCATTTTCCTTTAACAAGTCTCTGCTTGACTGCAAATATTGTTCTGTTTCTAATGCAGATTTGCTTCTGTATTAGTAATAAAGAAATCAGTTATCCAAATGGGCTTCTTATTTCATACTGGTTAAAACCAGGACTCAGGATCTCAGAGAATGCCGTGGTCTGTACCTAGCAGGATGATATATTTAATGTTACCAGTGAGCACTTTTCAGTTGGTGAGCAAAGGTCACCCAAAAGACTGCATTCTTGGGTGCTCATTTAATTACTACCTTTCTCGACGGGATTAATAAAGGCTTCTAGGTGGTGAGAAAAACCATTGCCTTACTGAGGTCAGGTTATGTTAGGACTGTATGTTCAAAACTATTATGTGTTTAAAGACATGTAAATCTGAACATCACAACCCTGAAGAGAGAGCCCTTTACTGATAGTATGCAATTATACAAATATTAGGAGTGTTGTGTTACAGACTTTATTAAATAATTTGTGAAGTTAAGGTCTCAAAGGATTAAGGATTTCTGATTCCCTAGGGAAGGCTACATGCCCTACCTTTTTTTCAATGTACCATTTTTATTTGAAGTTCGAGATGAAAGACTTCTTTAATGTTTCCATCAATCATATTTGAGGACTTTTAGATAATGCTATCCAGTTAAATCAACCTTAAATCATAAGACAATTTTAAAAGTCTTAATATGTTCTCTAGACCTAGTTTTGATTCCTGGTGGTTTTTCCTGTCAAATTAAGATAATTTTTGGAAGCACATTTTAAAACATCACCATTTTTCCATGATATGTGTATTATGTAATTATTTTTTTGAGTAACAACTAGAAGTGAACAAGATAATGCCTTACTATATTTAAACTCTTTCTCCTTATTTAAGTAAAAGAATTAGAATGTTTGATCAGCCCATTCATAACTAATACATAGTCACAGCTACAGGAAATTCTTTCCAAATTTAATCACCATATACATTAGTTCAGGGAATCAGATCACAGAAGTCTTTGCATTTTTAATAGATAAACCCTTACCATAAATAAAGAAAAAGGTATTTAAAAAGTCACATCAAATACTGCAACATATGTGTTTTACTTCTCTTAACAACCTCATGAGTTTAAATGACATCTTGGTTTTACTTAACTAACCTGAATATAAAATATGTTTAACAGTCTACACATCAGAACTCAGTTCACCTCATCCTAACTCCATCTCATCTGATTACACACAATAGACAGGTATATTTAAAACAGATAGATGAAATCACATAACCTCTAAAATCTAGAGAGATTGTAGCAATATGGACAAATGGAAAGGGCATCTGAACTTGTTAAAATTATGTTTCTGTGTGCAAATAACCACAAACTTGTGAACACGAGTGCAAAATGAAGCATAGTCTTGGTGCTGCAAGTGCATCCGGATTCTCTCTGGCTGTAGTTGATGTACTTGGAACGGAAACCACAAGACCCGGTCTGAACAGAGAGCGCCTGGGATTTGCACACAGCATGGGCAATCCGATTACGTGAATGTGGGGTGAACGCTTCCAGAAGCAGTGGCCACACGTCTTTAATGATACTGCCACTGAGACATTTACACAAGCACTCGCTGAACAAGGGCTCAGCTGCAGCAGAGTGGACTCTCAGAAGACACAGGGCATGGGCTTCTGCTAAACACCCTTGCATTTTCTCCTCTTCTAGATGATACCCACTTTAAACTTTAAAGTCTTTGGATTTGCTGTCTTATCCATCTGGAAGCTCTTCCTTCTGTTCAGAGTTTCATCAATGAGGTCTTTCAAAATTTTCCTATGTGGCATGTCTCCTCCCCAAATTGTGCATTATGTTTTGCCATATGTTCTCCATACAATTTATAACAATTAATATTTATTGATTTATTTTTTGCTCTTTTCTCTAATCTCCCCAAACTAGACTCTAAGTTCCAAGAGTGTGGTCTTCGTGGAAGCTTTCCTCACTTTGCTTCCCCAGTGTCTACATCAATTCTGAGGCACTCAAGTAAGGGTAACACTTTATTTTCATAGTAACCCAAATGTGTGATTCTCTCTCCGAGGTTGGATGGGGCTGGACTTGTAGGAATGTGCCTGCTTTTTGGTGACAGGGCTCTGGATAATGAGGAAAAGAGAGTCCAAGTTTAGGGCAGGCCTTCAGTTCCTGGCCAGGATGGACTGGAGTCACATGTGAAATGGTACAGTTCAAAGCAGCAGTCAAGTGGCAGACCAGTGGCCAGAATAAAGGGACAGATAACAGGGGAAAAAACTGGGGTAAGAAGAATAAACCCAGGGGAAAGGGAGCTGGAAACCATTAAGAAGGTGACATTCTGCAGAAAGATGTGGCATACAGTAGATTTGAGAGAAAAAAAAAAAAAACACAAGTAGGTCCAAAACTTACTCATAGAACCAGTCCACAAAGCAACAACATCTTTCCTTCCTTCGTAAATTGCGCAAGTTAAGGAAGATAGGAAGTGATGTTTATCAGGATATTGCTATGTCTATCAAATCTACTGCTACTCTGTAAGTGTCATATAATCACAGTATGTAAGGAAGATAAACCATTTCAGGCAGAAAAAGATGAGAAAGCAGAATGCAGTTACACATACTCATTAAAATACAGAATTAAATTAATTTTTTTGGAAGTTAAATTGTTCACAAGCACTGGAGATAAACACTGAATTTTAAGTGAAGGCTCTGAAGAGATATAGTCTTCATGGTGTTATCCCTTCATCTAATTATTCCTTACTACGTGCGTGTGCACAAAGTCGCTTCAGTCATGTCCGACTCTTTGCAATCCTGTTGACTGTAGCCTGCCAGGCTCCTCTACCCGTGGGATTATCCAAATAAGAATACTGGAGTGGGTTGCCATGACCTTCTCCAGAGGATCTCCCAGCCCAGGGATCAAATCCGCATGTCCTGGGGCTCCTACATTGCAGGTGGATTCTTCTCCCACTGGTCCAGCAGGGAAGCCCATTCCTTACTACACCAAAGAGTTATTGTATAGCGGAAAGGGGCAGACATTGTATGAGGTATTTCACTAGTCATTTCACATTTACTCTTAGTGAAGTAAGAGTAAATGAAACACTTTCAAATACCTAAAGGGGTATTGGTACTCAACTGAGAAAGTTAGGTTATTTGTACAAATTATTGTTATATAATGAAAAAAATGTTGGGCTTTCCTGGAAGCTTAGCTGGTAAAGAATCCATCTGCAATGCAGGAGCCCCTGGTTCGACTCCTGGGTCAGGAAGATCCCTGGAGAAGGGACAGGCTACCCACTCCATTATTCTTCAGCTTCCCTGGTGGCTACATTGGCAAAGAATCCGCCTGCAATGGGGGAGACCTAGGTTTGATCCCTGGGTTTGGAAGATAGCCTGAATGAGGGCATGGAAACCCACTCCAGTATTTTTGCCTAGAGAATTTGCATGGACAGAGGAGCCTGGTGAGCTACAGTCCATTGGGTTGCAAAGAGTCGGACGTGACTGACTAATCACACGTATTAATAGAAAACTTCAGTGCCTATAAATGTAGGGAACGCATAGAAAAGGCATCCAGGGAACCTTCAGAGAAAGAGGAGTGTTGAACTTGGCACTTGGAAGGAGAGAACTACCATGACTAAGAACAGGGAAAGTCTAAAACCTCCTTCAGTTAGCAGAAACACACCCCTATTATCAACTTCAGGGTAAATGGGCGCAGGGAATAGTAAAGTTGAAAGAAGCATATGAAGTCAGATTTACTATTGTGCTAAAAGCCAAGAATTTTGTATTAACAAGAAAAATTTTAGATTTGTAGATTTTTAATAGCATGTGACAACATTCTCAGACCCCTTCCAAATCATTCTCCACTGTTTTGCCTCTCAATATATTTTCTATGAGTTTCTCACTCTGAATGCAAAAATAAAACATCCAAATAGGAAAATAAGAAAACAAAAGAAACCCCAGGTGATACGGAAATGGAGGTGATGTATCATCTGTCAATTACTGCCAAGACTTCCACTCCATCTTTGAAAATACATTCAAAAGGCCTTTCTCCTCACTAACATTTGCAGCAATCTGCCAAGATTTCCCAAAGCCTTTCATTATGCTAATGTCATCAGGAAGATGCATTTGATATTGAAAGGAACTTAATGACAAAGAAGTTTGATAGTAATTCTCTACATAATTTAAAATTTACAAAATATTCCCTTTAAAAATTCTCCATTTAAGAACAAGCTAGAAGAAGAATAGATAAATGTATATGTATAACTGGATCATGTTGCTACACACCTGAAACTAAAACAACACTGCTACTTAACTATGTGTGTATTAGTTGCTCGGTCGTGTCCGGCTCTTTGTGACCCCATGGACTGTAGACCACCAGGCTCCTCTGTCCATGGGATTCTCCAGGCAAGAATACTGGAGTGGGTTGCATGCCCTTCTCCAGGTGATCTTCCCAAACATTGGTCGAACCCAGATCTCCCACATTGTAGGCAGATTCTTTACTGTCTGCGCCACCAGGGAAGCAGGAAAACAAAAGAAGCTAATGCATATAATTTACATGTTTGGGAACATAATATTGTTTGAAATGCCAAATGCATTTCACTTCTTTAAGGCTACAAACATACTCCAGTTCAGTGGCTCTCAAACACTGGAAGAAACTTTCAATACGACTGAGGGAAGATGAGTAATATTAAAAAGAAACCTCCTGTAATTTAGATCAGTTGGCCCATGCTGTGTGTTTAGACTCTAAAGACATGTCCGACTCTGCCATCCCATGGACTGTAGCCTGACAGGCTCCTCTTTCCACAGCATTCCCCAGGTAAGAATATTGGAGTGGGTTGCCATGTCCTCCTCCAAGGGATCTTCCCAACCTAGGGATTGAACCCATGTCTCCTGCTTTGGCAGGGGGCTCTTTACCACTGAGCCACCAGGAAAGCAATTAGCCATGTACTTCTTTTTAAGAAATGCATGGTAATCGATTCCATAAAATGTGAAAAGAATTATATAGAGGATTAGTGGAACTCACCTAAGAAGCTAGTTATTCCCTAGATGAAAAAACAGAAAGAGCAAAACAGAAGTCCTGCGTATTTTGTCAAATAAAACTGCAATTTCATAATGATATTAAATTTAATAAAGAATCAAGATACAGAAGGGAGTATTCTGTGTATAGGTAAAGAAGATATGTCAGGGAAAAACTAGTTTGTCAGCATCATTGTTGAGGAATGAGGTTTAACAACCATTTCTACTATGATGACCAAGCATGTCCCTCTAGCAGATAACTATTTCAAGAGATGACAATGACCATATAATCCAGGCAGGCCAGAGGCCAATTAATTCTACCTGTCTGGGTTATATTTTTCCCCAAACGACTACTTTATAATTTGCTTCCATCTAGATTTCTCCATTTTGTGACCATGAACTTCTTTTATTGTTGTTCTACTTTTTATATTAAATTGACAAGCTGTCACTGGGGTTTTTATATCAGCCTCTTGCGAATAATACCATTTGAGTGAGTTAAGCATGTAAACTAATTCAACAGATGCAGTAACAAACTTTACTTTTATATTCCTGCAAATCTCTGAACCAGACTCTGGATTTTCATGGTCCTAGGAAGGCTCAACCATCTTGTAAGCTAAGTGGTAAGCTGCCTTCTCACTGTTCTGCTAATGCAGTTGTTAAGACTTAAAATTCTCATTCATGTAAATCTCATAGCTTATTTTCCTACCATTTGACTTGTATCTGTGTTTCACTATACAAAACCCTGGCCTTTCTTCTCTGTAAATCAGATTAAATGTTTGGAAACTGTTTCAAAGGGTCCGATTAAATTTAGAGATTGCTTTGCTCACCCTACACTGAGTAACAGGGTGGAACTCTCCGTATTCACTGAAATTGTTTGATGTGCTTGTTAGGTGACATTTAAATTGCTAAAGGGATCTCAAGACTTAGCCTTGCAGCTGAAACTAATTTTTCAACAAATGACAGCATTCATCATGGTGGCAAATAGCAGCCTCTAGTATTAAAAAGAGAAAAGCAAGCAAATTACCTGATCCTTCTGATTCTAAACAATGCTGTGTCTTGGTCAGCCCCGACGCAGAGCACTTGTACTCAGGGGAATAACCTGCGACTGCGGGTTTTCTCAGGGCTACCGAGTCACTGCAGCCGTGACACTGACAAGGTGCCATTTTCCACGCTTGTCTGGACGTTTCATCTCAATGTCCATTTGTGTGAGGATTGATGGCTCTGCAAGGGAGTGGAAAGATCAAGGTGGTTTATAATGCTGTGTCAGTCAAATCTCAAAGTTTAGCGACATTTTAATGTGAGATTTTGCCCTTGGATGAGCGCCCCTTACCAAAAGCAAGGGAGAGGAATACGCAGCTTAGCATGCAGGACTTACGAGTCTCAGGGTGGAAAAGAGAGAGACATGGGGCTTTAAAAGGCAGTGCAAACGCACAGATTATCATTGAACAACTGAGACATTTAAGAATGACATAACTCTTGAAACATTAGATTAGCTGAAAGGATTTGTTCCATTAATTCTTAGACAGTTAACATTTCATAAAGAAAAAAAGGATAATTAGCACCAAAATTGTCTTCAATCCCACGAGAAGTTTTTGGCCTTAATACCTCATGTTACACAAAGGTTACTGTTATTTATTGCTATGCCTTCCATCTTTAATAGGAGTCTATCCAATAAAAATTACCAAGAAGTCGTTTCTGCTGCTTTCTTTAAAATCTCAAAATCAATGACTTGAAATAAGTCCATCTGTTAAAGGCTACAATGTCTTTTGCACAGATATACTTTTGTCCAAGATACAAACTGCCCTTTTTTTTTCCCCCCCAAGAAAGAACTGTTGTAAATAATGATTTCATTTCAAGGGGGAAAAAAAAGTGTTTAAGGACTAAGGATAGAATAATTATAAGGTGTACCACTCATATGTAGTGAAAATAATATACATTTAAATAATTAAAAAAGAGTTCTTAATATGCTGTAAGCTTTGTGACCAAATATAATGTAAAAAAAAAAGTATGCAGGGGTATAATTTTCATTTGTTTGCCTGTAGACTGCAAATAACCTGATAAGTAAATATTCACATTTAAATCATACTGTATTAAGTAATTATGCCTATGTCATCCAGTGTTAACCCAATGTCATCCAATGTTGACCCACTCCAGTATTCTCGCCTGCAAAATTCCACGGGCAGAGGAGCCCATGGTGGGCTACAATCCATGGGGTCACCAAAAAGCCAGACACAACTGTGCACACACACATCCCCTCATTTATGTTGAAATACACAAAGATAGAAGCTCATTTGGCACTGCATTTCTACCTCTGTCTACAAATTATTCATTAATTCTCCAAGCATATGCCATAGTAAAACACAAACAAAAAAATGTTTTCAACTTCCATAAGTTTTTAATGTAGTACATAAACAAAAACTAAAATCTATTTTAAAACAGGTAAGAAATATGCAATGATGCACACAATAAAAGACTTTGCATAGTTTTTTTGAAAATAAGGGTATCAAATTCTCCCATGAAAACCAGTACTGTGTAAAATTTTTCTGATATTTAAAGATGAATTGCAGTGCAAATGTAATGACCAACTATATTATAATACTAACTTTGGCAGTTTTTTTCTTTTCAAAAATTTTAAGTAATTTGCAGGTTTTTAGACTACATTTTACAATATTTTGCTGTTGTTTTCTTTTTGGATAACCTCAGGAGAAATCTAAGTGTGCTCTTAAAAGGAGAATTGAATTTTAACTGAAAAAAAATTAAATTGCAGTAAATTTTTGCAACATATTTAGATTTTTTTTTCTGACATAGTTCTCTATTAGAGTGTGCACATTGTTTTATACTAAGTACAAGTAAGGGAAATGATCCATTGCCATCTCTAATAGGCAACAGTTATTCAATAATCATAGGCTGAATTTAAAGTGTATGCTGTTATCAAGGAAAAGACACTTGATTTATTGATTATTATAGCTGGAAATACTTTATGCATTATTAACTAAAATTTATCCTTTGTTCAGCTTATTATATTGCAGACCTAAAGGCTTATAATATATGCTCATGGTCACCCCTAAGGAGGCTTCTTCCCCTTTGAACAATGTTTCTGAGATTCATCAGTTTTCAATGCATCCCCTGGGCATTCTTCTTGCTGAGTAATATTCCATTGTATGGAAACAACAGTTTCTTTATCCTTTTTTTTCTAGATGAACAGCTTGATTGTTTCCAGTGCCCAGATCTGAGCATAAGCTTAAGGTATTACTTCACCAGGGCGGCCATAGCAGACTAATACGTTAGTTTGGCTCAAAATCACAGAAATTCAGAGTCCGTAAGTCTAAAATCAAGGTGTTGGTGGGACCACGCTCGCTCTACTGCCTCTGGGAGAATCTGTTTTTGACGCTCCTGGTTTCCGGTATCCGTGGGCAACCCCTGACCTGCAGATGTCTCATTCCAACCTCTCTGTCCTCACATGGTTCTCACTGTGCAGCTGTGTCTTCACATGATATTTTTCTCTTATTATAAAGACACCAGTCATATTCGATTAGACACACCCTAATGACCTCATTTTAATGAACTTGATTTCATTTGCTAAGACCCTATTTCTAAATGAGTCACATCCACAGGTTCCCAAGGTTTAGAACATCAACGTATTTTTCAAGGGACCCATTTCAACCTGTAACAGCTGTTAACAAAAATTCTGTACAACTCTTTACATGACATACGCTTTCATTTTTTCTTGTTTTAACTTCTAAATATAGAATTGCTGCTTCATATAAAGTATATACTAAAAGTAATTTTTCCATTTTATATCCCTATTAATATATGAGAGCTTCAGTTTTTTGGTCTTCTTGAAAACACTAAGGACTACAGTACTAGTCCCTGTAAGTTAAGTCATTAGATCAGTTCAGTTCAGTCGCTCAGTCGTGTGTGACTCTTTGTGACCCCATTAAGCACAGCACGCCAGGCCTCCCTGTCCATCACCAACTCCCAGAGCCCACCCAAACCCATGTCTATCGTATCAGTGATGCCATCCAGCCATCTCATCCTCTGTCATCCCCTTCTCCTCCTGGCTTCAATCTTTCCCAGCATCAGGGTTTTTTCAAATGAGTCAGGTCTCTGCATCAGGTGGCCAAAGTACTGGAGTTTCAGTTTCAGCATCAGCCCTTCCAATGAACACCCAGGACTGATCTCCTTTATGATGGGTTGGTTGGATCTCCTTGCAGTCCAAGGGACTCTCAAGAGTCTTCTCCAACACCATAGTTCAAAAGCATCAATTCTTCAGCGCTCAGCTTTCTTCACAGTCCAACTCTCACATCCATACATGACCACTGGAAAAACCATAGCCTTGACCAGATGGACCTTTGTGGGCAAAGTAATGTCTCTGCTTTTTAATATGCTATCTAGGTTGGTCATAACTTTCCTCCCAAGGAGCAAGGGTCTTTTAATTTCATGGCTGCAATCACCATCTGCAGTGATTTTGGAGCCCAAAAAAATAAAGCCAGCCACTGTTTCCACTGTTTCTAAATCCATTTCCCATGAAGTGATGGGACCAGATGCCAAGATCTCAGTTTTCTGAATGTTGAGCTTTAAGCCAACTTTTTCACTCTCCTCTTTCAGTTACATCAAGAGGCTCTTTAGTTCTTCTTCACTTTCTGTCATAAGGGTGGTGTCATCTGCATATCTGAGGTTATTGATATTTCTCCCAGCAATCTTGACTCCAGCTTGTGCTCCCTCCATATCAGTGTTTCTCATGATGCGTTTCTTATATGCAGCATTTCTACATATAAGTCAAATAAGCAGGGTGACAATATACAACCCTGACATACTCCTTTTCCTATTTGGAACCAGTCCGCTGTTCCATGTCCAGTTCTAACTGTTGTTTCCTGAACCTGCATACAGGTTTCTCAAGAGGCAGGTCAGGTGGTCTGGTATCCCCATCTCTTGAAGAATTTTCCACAGTTTATTGTGATCCACACAGTCAAAGGCTATGACATATTCTATAAAGCAGAAATAGATTGTTTTTGGAACTCTCTCGCTTTTTCGATGATCCAGTGGATGTTGGCAATTTGATCTCTGGTTCCTCTGCCTTTTCTAAAGCCAGCTTGAACATCTGGAAGTTCACGGTTCATGTATTGCTGAAGCCTGGCTTGGAGAATTTTGAGCATTACTTTACTAGCATGTGAGATGAGTGCAATTGTGTGGTAGTTGGAGCATTCTTTGGCATTGCCTTTCTTTGGGAGTGATTAGATAGGGGTTTATCATTGTGAATTTTAATTTGAGAACAATGATGTAACAATTTTGCAGCTGTTTAGTGGTGGTTTATGTATTTAGATCCGTTAATGTTGAGCTACATTCAGTTCAGTTCAGTTCAATCATCAGTCATGTCCGACTCTTTGCAATCCCATGGACTGCAGCATGCCAGGCCTCCCAGTCAATCATCAACTCCTGGAGTTGACTCAAACTCATGTCCATG
The DNA here is from genome assembly GCF_033118175.1 of Dama dama. Lineage (NCBI taxonomy): Eukaryota > Metazoa > Chordata > Mammalia > Artiodactyla > Cervidae > Dama > Dama dama. The sequence goes on from NC_083707.1 coordinate 11,963,548, forward strand.
GAGTTGGTGATGCCATCCAACCATCTCATCCTCTGTCATCCCCTTCTCCCACCTTCTGTATTTCCCAGAATCAGGGTGTTTTCAAATGAGTCAGTTCTTCACATCAGGTGGCCAAAGTATTGAAGTTTCAGCTTCAACGTCAGTGCCTCCAATGAACATTCAGGACTGATTTCCTTTAGGATGGACTGGTTGGATCTCCTTGCAGTCCAAGGGACTCTCAAGAGTCTTATCAGACACCACAGTTCAAAAGCATCAATTCTCCAGTGCTCAGCTTTCATTTTATAGTCCAACTCTCACATCCATATATGACCACTGGAAAAACCATAGCCTTGACTAGACAGACCTTTGTTGGCAAAGTAATGTTCTGCTTTTTAATATGCTGTCTAGGTTGGTCTTAACTATTTCTTCCTAATAAAACTTAACTATTCTTCTTAATAAAAAAAAATTGTCTTTTTATTTCATGGCTGCAGTCACCATCTGCAGTGATTTTGTAGCCCAGAAGAATAAAGTCAGCCACTGTTTCCACTGTTTCCCCATCTATTTGCCATGAAGTGATGGGACTGGATGCCATGATCTTAGTTTTCTGAACATTGAGCTTTAAGCCAACTTTTTCACTCTCATCTTTCAGTTTCATCAAGAGGCTCTTTGGTTCTTCTTCAGTTTCTGCCATAAGGGTGGTGTCATCTGAATATCTGAGATTATTGATATTTCTCCCATTAGACTACAGCATTTCTATTGCTCTCAACTTTTAGCATACTTCTTAGTACTATAGTGTATATGATCAGAAAACTTGTTTTATCAACCGGTCCTCTCTCCTATTTTACTTATTGCATTTATTTGTAAGAAATGGGTTCAAAACAAACAGAGCTATCATATTACTGCTGATATTTTCTTGTGTTTCATTTTTACTTTATAAACATTTTTACTTTATAAATTTCAACATTGTATATTCATGTGTATAATGTATTATATTGGTTATATCTTCATTGTGATAATAGTTTAATGTTTACACATTTAGTATTGTTCTTAAAATATTTTCCCACTTTGTTCCTTCATGCAGGAGAGAATTTGTCTTACATCACTGGTTTTAGCTCTCTTTACCTTTAAAGGGATCCTGACCAGTACTTTGTTCACCATCAATCTCATTATTTTCATTTCAACTCAAGATATCCACCATGTGTTCTTTTGTCAAATGTCATTATTTTCCTGATTCTTTTGTGTGTGTTTAGTTGCTCAGTCGTGTCTGACTCTTTGTGACACATGAACTGTAGCCTGCCCAGCTCCTTTGTCCATGAGGATTCTCCAGGCAAGAGTATTGGAGTGGGTTGCCATATGTTCTTTCAGGGGACCTTGCATCCCAGGGATCAAACCCAGGTCTCCTGCATTGCAGGTGGATTCTTTACCAGCTGAGCTACCATGGAAGCCCATGTACACTGGAGTGGGTAGCCATTCCCTTCTCCAGGGGATCTTCCCGACCCAGGAATCAAACTGGGGTCTTCTGCATTGCAGGCGGATTCATACCAACTGAGCTACCAGGAAAGCCCAATTCTTTTAATATCTATTAATTAAAAGTCCATGACTCTTTGCGACCCCATGGACTGTATCCCCCCAGGCTCCTCTGTCCATGGGATTCTTCAGGCAAGAATACTGGAGTGGGTTGCCAAATCCTCCTCCAGGGGATCTTCCCAACCCAATGATCAAACCAGGCTCCTCTGCATTGCAGGAGGATTCTTTACTGACTGAGCCACCAGGGTAGGGCATTTAAAAGTCTACTAGGACATTATTCAGGACAAGTAAATATATCTTCCTGTTAAAAATTTCTCTATAGCAAAATAACAAATTATTGTGAATATCAAGAAGTTAATACTTATCTTCAAAATGTAACATCTAGCATCTCTACAACCAGTGGTGCCTTATGATTCTGTATAACTATCATGGCCTCAAAATTATGAATTACATCAATTTCTTTGACACGAAGCTTAATTCTAAACTTTTTAAACTCTTTCCTATTCCTTTGAAAATAGAGCTTAATAGAAACATTAGTACTGTAGTTATCCATTTGACATTTTGACTGCATACTATATATAAAAGAGGGATGTTTATTTCTCTTCAGTTTCAGGTCAGTTTTTACATTACATAAAAATTTTCTAAAGGTATCTATTATTAAAACAAAATCCTGCTTGTCAATTTTTTTTTCTTTTTTATAGTTACACTATGAAACGTAGCAAAAATTATTTAATTCTGGGTATTAATGCTAAATATTGTCACTTTTTCTAAAGTTAAAAGACAAATCATTATGCTATCATGAAATGCATACATTTCTAAATATCAGTTTTTATATATACTTTCTGAAGAGACTCAACATTTACGTTTGAGTTACACATCCTTTTGTTCTTGTTTTTCTCACCCCAAAGAAATGCAGCTGTTACAATGTTCCTTTTTTATAAAGTCCTTTCCTTGAAATAAAGTTATCCAGAAGCCACAAAGATCTTTCCCCAGACAGATTGTAACTTTTCACCAATCCCCAACAGCACAGAAAATGGTAACATCTGCATTTAAATGACTTATTTATTCAACTCGTTCATATAAAAGTGCACTAAACCTAAAATTCAGTTCTGGAACGCTGCTCTGAACCTAGAGGACATCCCATTTCATATAGCGGCTCCCACAACTTGTCTCTGGTAACTGTCAAGCCAGTAATCTATACAGGGCTGCATTGCAGCATCATTCAAATGTGGCATCTTGGAAAGCCTAATAAGAAACTAGACTGTAAAGTAGGCTTTTCTAAAACGGAAAAAAAAAATCTTATTACTTTGTGAGACTATCTGCCATCCTTTCAAAACATCTTCACTAAACTCGTTCCCTCTGGCTCCAATGATTGTTCCTCACCATCTGTTCATTAAAACGGGTGCTAATCATTAACATTTAGTAGCCACTTTGGAGACAATTTCAAAATATATTTTCTATAATTTCAAGTACATTCAATCACACTTATTCAGTTGGGCAGCCTCTGTCATAAATATACCATATTTCTATGTATAAAAAAATCACTAATTACCAATACAGTTACATTAAGCAAATATTGAGAGCTTACTATATGTGCAGAATTTGGCTATAGTTAGTGTAAGAGATACAAAAAAAATTAAGATTTGAATCTTTATTAAGGAAATTTCCAAAGCATATATTATGACAAGACAGAATTATAATCAAGAAGAAAGAATGTCCTAATTGAGTAGTCCAGAATATTGTTATCACTGTATTCAAGGTAGCTTTGTATTATTCAGGTAATTGACGAAAACTTTATAAAGGAGAAAGTATTTCAGTTGACATCAAACTAGAGGTATTTTAATAGTCTAGCTAATAAAATATAGATTTTATATTTTAGAATACAGCAATGGTGTGGGAATGGGTATAGAAAAAGTTCAGAAAATAAGTCAATAAGTGAGTGAAGAATTTTTGGAACAATGTTATAAATGTTAAAAATAGGTTATTTATATTAGGTAATAGTGGGATATGAAAGCTACACAAAAGAGACACTTGTATTCTATGGAAAATGTGTAAACACCACAGGTTACTGAGTTTATCCAGCCCTCATTTTAAAACATAACTTTCAGTAGGTGACAGAAGAAATGGATATAAAATAACTAAGAAGACAATAGGGCTTCCTTGGTGCTCAAACAGTAAAGAGTCTGCCTGCAATGTGGGAGACCCAGGTTCGAATCCTGGGTCGGGAAGATCCCCTGGAGAAGGAAATGGCAACCCACTCCAGTATTCTTGCCTGGAGAATCGCATGGACAGAGGAGCCTGGCAGGCCACAGTCCATGGGGTCACAAAGAGTCGGACACGGCTTAGCAACTTCAATAATTAAGACGACTATGGTACTAGTGAGATAAAGTGAAAGTCTAAGATTGTGATAACAACATTATGAATGTATATTATAGGCATTCTGTGTTTGTGTAAGTGAAAATGGTAATTACTGCTCAAAAGTATTCATTTCCACCATAAGCATGCTAAAAGCAATATAGGAATACTAAGGAATTGCTTTCATTTTTATCTGCAGAAAGTTTATCTTCTTTTATGTCTAAAACCCATGAAACAGTGTTTTTGTCTCTTTATGACTCACTATATGAATGGGTCCCATGCAGAATCATATCCATTATAATTTAAAAGTCCATCTTTCCAGAACTGTAATTTTATCTCACTTATTCAACTCTACAAAGAGCTCTGTATTTCATAATCACGCACTCATCCCTTCCTCTTCTCCCATTCACTTAATCATTTCCATTTGTTGCAAAGTCCAATCAATTTTTCTTTAAAAAAGATCTCATGAAGAGTATCACTTTTCTTCATGTTACCATATTAATCCTCCAAAGGGGAAAGTGTGTATAGAGAGGTGGGAGGCAGTGTGGCATTGTGAGCGGCATCCATAAACCTTGGTGTCAGGGAAAGCAACCAAGCTCCTAGTCCACGTTTTGCTGCATTCTAACTGCAACACTGATCTAGTTGATTAACCTCTTTTACCTTGGTTTCTTCTTTATTAGCAGGAAAATAATAATAGTTTGTCTTTGCAACAATCAATGTCAGACTATCATAAAAATACTACATAACAAATGACACTAATACCCTGTGTTATACCTCCCATGCAGGTATTTCTTACTCACGTGTCCCCAGAAGAGCAACATTTCAGCTGCCTTAGGCTGGTAGTGCCTGCAAACTGCACATTTGGTCCTGACCTGCTTTGTGTATCTTTTGTAGGGTTTTTTTCTATCATAACAACTTCAACAACCTTAGAGACTTAAAACAGCACAGTTATTCTTTGGTTCTGTGGGTTAGAAGTATGGGCAGGCTCTGTGTTTCTCTAAGGGAAAAACCGATTCTCTACCACTCTAATTGTTGGCAGCTTTTTCAAAGACACAGAGAGATTCAGAGCATTTAAACCAAATTTTGTCGTGGATATAATTCACAGGCAGGTACCAAGCAAAGTGTGAAGGCTCAGTGTCAAGGTTTACAAGTTGATATGTTTTACCCTGACGTCAGAACACTCCACAATAGGCCTCTAGTATGCCTACAAATCTTGCTTGGTGGTGATGGTTTAGACTCTAAATCATGTCCGACTCTTGCGACTCCACGGACTGTAGCCCACGAGGCTCCTCTGTCCATGGGATTTCCCAGGCAAGAACACTGGAATGGTTTGTCATTTCCTTCTCCAGACAAACCTTGCTAACTGAAACCAAATAACCAGGACTGCATCATTATTTTCATCCAGAAGAGTATCATTTTATACTTCTGGACATTTCAAAAATAAGGTAATCATGCAAAAAGGGAACAGGGTTCCTGTTTGTATGTGGTTGCTTCCTGGCAACAAAAAGAAGGTATTCTTTTAAGGCTTGCTACAGGCTTCCCAGGTGGCCCAGTGGTAAAGAATCTGCCTGCAATGCAGGAGACAAGGGTTTAATCCCTGGGGAAGATAGATAGATCCCCTGGAGAAGGAAATGGTAACCCTCTCCAGTATTCTTGCCTGGGAAATCCCACAGACAGAGGAGCTTGGCAGGTACAGTCCCTGGGGTCGCAGACAGTTGGACATGACCGAAGCGATTAAACCACCACAGCAATAACAAAAGGCTTGCTGCACAATATAGAAAAAATGGAAGTGAAGTCGCTCAGTCGTGTCCGACTCTTTGCGACCCCATGGACTGTAGCCTACCAGGCTTCTCCGTCCATGGGATTTTTCAGGCAGGAGTACTGGAGTGGGTTGCCATTTCTTTCTCCAGGGGATCTTCCGGACCCAGGGATCGAACCCTGGTCTCCTGCATTGTAGGCACACGCTTTACCCTCTGAGCCAATCCCTTAAGCTTTTGGTTCATCAGCTGTGATACTGCCCTCTGTATATGCAGCACCCAGCTAGACGTATCACATTGCCACATGGGTTGGGGGAATTGAGTACAAATATTTTGATGCTCCTGCTGCTTGTTATGCTGTGACTGATTAGTATAGTTTTATTTCTGGCACAGGAATCTCTTGTTTTTTTGCCAGCATCCATGGAACTGTGGTAGGTTAACTTGTCAGAAAGCAAGGTTATTTTTCTGAGCGTTCTACTGCTTCTAGAATCTCTCTGCTTTGTCACATTTATCTGAGTGACAACCCCACAGCAGGTCACAGATAACACATTGCTGCATATATATTATACATGCATTTTTAGCTACATGGTGCAGCTTGCAGGATCTTAGGTTCCCTGACTAGGGATTAAACCAGGGCTCTCCACATAGAAAGTGTGAGTCTTAACCTGCTAGACCACCAGATGTATCATTGAATATTCATGTTATAGCCAAACAGAAAATGTGGAAGCCAAGGCAGTGGGTGTTAAGTAGTTCACCTTGCTTACAGGGCTGATAGAAAGCAGATGAAAGACTGGGATTCAGACAGTCTGGCTCTAGAGCTATACGCCTGACCAATGGCTTCTGTATAATGAAAGGATTATCGATGTTGGAAACAGACACACCTGTGTTAATATCTGGGCTTACTGCTATTCTGTTGTTGGATCTAGACAAATTATGTGAACTTCTAAGCCTCATTTCCTGCAATAGTGGAATATTTTGCCTAATTTGGAGAGTGTTTATATGAATTAAACCAGATCATAGAGGTGGTACCTCTTTGCACAGTACTTGGCCTATTATTGGCTCTTGGTAAATTTTAATGTCCTTTATCCAAGACTTCTAAAAAATGTATGTGGCTTCAACTATTTTATGTCTAACCTTGTAGGTCTTACTTTAAAATGTTAGGTTTATGTTCTCATTTTGTATAACAGCTTTTTCAAAATTATTTTGCATTTCAAAAACTCATTTTTTCCACTACCTAGTTCAACGATAAAAGTGAAAAAGTCTTATATTATCACATTCTGTGCTTTTTGAAGTAACTCTCCAAATAGAGGATTAAATGAAAATTCCCTGACTCTCAGATGTACCTAAGAATAAATGTTAGATGTGGTCATATAATTTAATGTTTGAAAAATGACACTTTCTGCAATCATTTACTTAGGAGGCCAACTAATTCTTAGGAGATAGGTATTATAACTCTTCATTACTGATGATTATAAATTCCAACTTTTTATAACACACATATAAAATCCTGACTTCATAATGCTTTTCCAATCAGTTAACAATGTGTTTGTTATAAAGGAAGCTATAATGCCTTGATGAAAATACTGAATAGTTCATAAAATCCATGCAGCTTGAATTGGTCTCATAATCTCTTTGCAGTTAGGGAACAAAGTGGTTTATGTTATTGCATGTATTATTACTGATTCTGATCATTTAATTATCAGTTAAGTTTAATCCAAATATTAACTTTGAGAGCTCATGCATACTTTAGAACAAATATAAACAAAAAGACACCTTGGGGAATGGTTTATTATATTGATATAATTAAACTGCAGGCTGCCAATTAAGAACACGTGTATTATTGTGAATTCCTAGGCTTCAAGACAAATAAAATTATATAAATTCAAAGAAAATTACCTAACTGAAAATTGAAAGAAAAAACAAAACTTTCAAGTGATGCTTTATAAGCAAACAATGCATACAATTTTTTTCTGTATTAAAAGAATGAATCTTAGACCATAACAAGATAAATAATTCAATTAAATAATTAATTATTAAATAATACATTGCTCTATTTTTTAATTTTGGGCTAAGTTTTTATGCAATAGATAAGGGAAAATTTGAGAATTACTGAGCACAGAAATGATCTCTCAGAGTCTTTGTACAGAATGAGTGCATATTTCTGATATAGACTTCTTTCTCACAGGCTGCCAGGTTTCACAAAAATTATAGAAGGATGTGATAGCAGAAGTTCACGGCACACTATGAGAGGAAAACAGTCTTGTTTTCTTTCTTTCCCATCACCTAACGTCAGGAAGCAACAGTTAGAACTGGGCATGGAACAACAGGCTGGTTCTAAATAGGAAAAGAAGTACGTCAAGGCTGTATATTGTCACCCTGCTTATTTAACTTATATGCAGAATACATCATGAGAAACACTGGGCTGGAAGAAGCACAAGCTGGAATCAAGATTGCTGGGAGAAATATAAATAACCTCAGATATGCAGATGACACCACCCTTATGGCAGAACATGAAGAGGAACTAAAAAGCCTCTTGATGAAAGTGAAAGAGGAGAGTGAAAAAGTTGGCTTAAAGCTTAACATTCAGAAAACTAAGATCATGGCATCTGGTCCCATAACTTCATGCGAAATAGATGGGGAGACAGTGGAAACAGTGTCAGACTTTATTTTGGGGGGCTCCAAAATCACTGCAGATGGTGACTGCAGCCATGAAATTAGAAGACACTTACTCCTTAGAAGGAAAGTTATGACCAACCTAGATAGCATATTAAAAAGCAGAGACATTACTTTGCCCACAAAGGTCCATCTGGTCAAGGCTATGGTTTTTCCAGTGGTCATGTATGGATGTGAGAGTTGGACTGTGAAGAAAGCTGAGCGCTGAAGAATTGATGCTTTTGAACTGTGGTATTGGAGAAGACTCTTGAGAGTCCCTTGGACTGCAAGGAGATCCAACCAGTCCATCCTAAAGGAGATCAGTCTTGGGTATTCATTGGAAGGACTGATGCTGAAGCTGAAACTCCAAGACTTTGGCCACCTCATGCGAAAAGCTGACTCATTGGAAAAGACCCTGATGCTGGGAGGGATTGGGGGCAGGAGGAGAAGGGGACAACAGAGGATGAGATGGCTGGATGGCATCACCAACTCAATGGGCATGAGTTTGAGTAAACTCTGAGAGTTGGTGATGGACAGGGAGGCCCGGCGTGCTGCAATTCATGGGGTCGCAAAGAGTCGGACATGACTGAGCAATTGAACTGAACTGAACTTTAGGATCTTCACCAAGAAGCCCAAGATGAAGCATAGAGGATTCTTTAAATAAAATAATTCAATTTGCATCATCCACTTTTCATGTCACCTGAATTATGTTCCCAAATGTGTTATCTGCTATCTTAAAAGTTTGGCATGTATTTCATTTTGTCCTTATCCTGTTAAAGTTTAGCTTTCTTACAAACTGGGCTTTCCAGGCTAACTATCTAATAAGCTAATGACCATGCTAAGAAAATACAGTAACCAAGCAACAATCTTCATAAATATTTAAAATACAAGACAATAGATATGGGGTCTACATCTTGTTATAGGGAGTTAGGGAGTAAGTGTTTCTTGAAGAGCAGCATTCCTGCACATAGCCAAGACAGACACTGTCATGAATACTGTGGTTGACTCAATTTTGAATTAACTATGGAGTCACTGTGAAATGCACAGGTAACACAAGGAACCTCTATAAATTTAAAAAAAGAGAGAATTTTTCTATTCCCTTCCACATTCATTTAAACAGCATCCATTAGGCATTAATTTAAAAATGAATACATCTGCCTTATGGTGTCTTTGAAACAGTAGCTGTGACACCCAATAGAATTGCTTATTATTCAGAGTTTTAAGATACCTGAATTTGGAAACAAAATTTTAGTTTTGAATGATGTTACTCTACCAAGAATTGTACTGCTACTTAGCTAAACATTTTAAAATTTATTCTTAAGTGATAAAATTGTAAAGTTTGTATAATAATCCTAGAATATAAGATCTTATCTTTTTGTAAGTGTCAACTGTGAATAGTTTCCTTGGAAGAACTTAATTGCTAAGTCAAATCTGAACAAAGACAGGTAAGCCTCAGGTTTAATTGGCATACATTCATCTAAGCCTTCCAAACTGAAGTCAGTACACAGTGCACAGTGATAGTCTAAATATGAATGTACCTAATTGGTAGAAATCTCTTAATTAATGAAAGCTTTGGTTCAAACAGATGCACATACAAAGATCAGTGTGGCCAGCTGGGTGAACAATTTTAATCCGTGTGAAGAACAAGAAAATTAAAGGCCTAAAGACAGGTGTGTGGAAGGAAAAGTCAGTGGCAAAAATCATTATTTAAAAATGTGTTCAAGGAGTCCTAGAAGCTTACTTCTATGAGGATACAAGAATGCAGATGGTATGCTTTTAAAAAGTCACAACAAAACGTCAGGAAGACTAGATCAGACTTGTGATGTCAAAATCTGCCCTTGTTAATGGGATTTGGATATTTATGATGAAAAAGCTTTCTAAGTTGAGCTAAGAGAAGTTTTGTAATTAGCCGTTTGACATACATTAATAGATATTCAAAGTATGACCCTTGAGAGGAGCAAAACTGCTCACACACACACACACACACACATACACACTTACCTCTATGATAATCTGCATCATATTTAAAGATGAAGCCTGAATACATGTAACTCCATGGCTGATTCATGTCAATGTATGACAAAACCCAGTGCAATGTTGTGAAGTAATTAGCCTCCAACTAATAAAAATAAATGAAAAAAAAAAAAGATGAAGCCTTTATTTTTATATGGAAATAGTAGGAAAAAGTAAAATTAAATGAATAATACACAATTAAAACCTGACAGAAATATGTAATTCTGTAGAGTCTGATGAGACAAAAATATTTTTTTTATAAACTGTACCAAACTGAACTTAGACTTTGCATTATTCAGTTGAAGGCTTACAGATTAGAAGCTTCTAAGTCAAACTTTTTTACTTAAGGTAGTAGGTTTATCAACGGGAACAGAACTTGAAGAACAGTAACTGTGCAGCTCACCTTCATGTGGACTTGGTTTATTTACATAACAAGATCTTGTACTTTACACCAATAAAACAATAGGATGAGTTTTTTTCATCCTATTGAGACGATGATTATATGTTACATGTGAAAAGTAACAGAATTTTTGGCCAGACAGTAAAACTATAGTAGATCAAAAATTGTCATGAATATTTTTTTGCTACTTTTCTCACTGAGTGTTGGAACTCACCTTGAATCTGGTTTGGCCTGAGTGACTAGTTTGACCAATAGAATGGTGGAGAGTGATATATAAGGGACTTCTGAGCCTAAATGATAGGAAGACTTTTAGCTTTCACCCGCGCCTGGAATGTTCATCCGTGGACCCCGGCTACCTTCCCACTGGAGGAAGCGCAGGCCCACACAGCTCTGTGCAAAGTCGCAGGAGGAAAGGACATGAATCCTCCAGCTGGTGCCTCCGGCCGAGCCCTAAGTCAACCACCGGCGTCGTGTGTGAGCCTCGTGGACACGGCTCCTGAGCCACATCTGGGCCACGTCTGCAGGTGAGAAGGGCTGCCCTCCTAGCCCTTCCCAAGTTGCAGGATTTTGGGCACAACAAATACTTCATGATCTTTTAAGGTATAATTCTGCCAAACACAGTAGATAATCAACTTACTTCTCAGACTGCATCCACACTGAAATATGCACATGTCTTTATATTCTCAGGCCTCATATCCAAAGCGTTCACTTGATTTTCTCCTTATCTTGTCTTGTCTCCAAAGCTTATCTAGGTCTATGAGCACATGTGCAGATAGGTTTAATTCCTACTGACGTTCAGAAAATTTGAAGAGGCTCTCAGGCCCATTATTTAGACTCTCAGCTCAGTGACTGAAGTTCTGAGGAACATGGATCTCTCTAGGACACTGGCAATCTTTCTGGAGATTGTGTTTAGAAATGAGTTGATAATTCCTCTATTCTGAGATTCCCAAACATAAACGGACACATGCTTAGTTATGTTTGACTCTTTGTGAACTCATGGACTGTAGTCAGTCAGGCTCCTCTGTCCAGGGAATTTTCCAGGCAAGAATACTGGAATGGGTTGCCATTTCCTACTCCAGAAACATAAATGGAGGTTCTTTTTTTTTTTTCCATTTTCTTTCCAGATTCAGGAGCTACAAATTTTACACACACATTGAAGTTCAGGCTAAGCCCTATCCATTTCTCTTCAGCTGGATTAGATTTAATCCTCTTTGAGGAAGGGGTTTCTTTCCATACATCATTCTACACTATCTCTTTTTTCTGTGTTCTGAAATTTTGGGGGCAAAATTTTCAAAATTCTCAGCCCATGGGATGGAAAAACATATTTAATAAAATTAGGTCTTGAAGTTGAAGCCCCTCTTTAGGTAGAGCTTTTCTTTTACGCATTGCAAGAGTCCCTTTTATAACTCAGTATTAGGAAGCATATTCATTTTCAACTATATCATTCTTCACTAGAAAGTATATATACAGAATCTTGCTTATTGAGTCAAAGGTGGGAGCACTGTCACGAGCACAGGGAGGTAAAGGTAGATCAACTTTGATTTTTACTCAAAACAGTCTTAATAACAATAATAGTAATAACAGCCTATCTGCTTTTATAGACTAGCTTATAATAGAAATTTTTTGTAAACCAGGAAACAGTGTCTTGCATTAATGTTACCAGCTAATAATCAAATCGCCAGGAGTACTTAGGGCCTCAAAAATGTTTTATCTATTTAACTCTCATCCTTAGCCCCAAATGTCACTGGCTTTTTGTACAAGTGCAATTACAGGAAATTGCTCTAGCAGAAAGATTTTTGGCAATCACTGTAAAAACCGATCGATAGGACATCAGGCTCACGGTGGTGTAAACTTTAATGGAAGGAGTGAACATGTTTGCTCTAAATGATTCTCAACAGAAATGCTGGCAATTATACAAAATATTTAAACCTCAGGTGTCACTTGAGCAGCAATGGGGGTAAGGTTATGAGAAGTAAGCCTAATAGATTTAACTCTCAGAACCTAAATATAGCGATATTCAGGATGATATTTTGTGAAAATAAACTATTTCTATAGTTTATATATTCTATATACTCTCTCCTTGCTATAATTTTTATCCTCTAATTAATTTTAATCAGAGAATAATTACTTTACAATATTGTCATGGTTTTTGCCATGCATCAACATGAATCAGCCACAGGTGTACGTGTGTTCCCGCTCATCCTGAACCCTCCTCCCACCTCCCTCCTCACCCTATCGCTCTGGGTGGTCCCAGAGCACTGACTTTGGGTATCCCGCTTCATGAGTCAAACTTGCACTGGTCATCTGTATTACATACAGTCATGTACATGTTTCAATGCTATTCTCGCAAATCATCCCACCCTCACCTTCTCCCACTGAGTTCAAAAATCTGCTCTTTATATCTGTCTCCTTTGTAGCCCTGCCTTAATCCATAGTAATGTTAAAGTCTAAACTTTCTTCCACAATCTGGGAGGCTTTTGACAGATGAGGGCAGTACTTCTGGAGTTCCTCCAACAATAATGGTTAACTAAGTCAACTAAGTAGAAGAAGGTTGCCTGGAGGGTGAGGCATCTATATAAAGATGCCTACAATTTCCTTCAGTTTCTCTTCTCTGTCTCTGGTCTGATGTCCTTAACCCTTATATTTGTGTACTCCCTTTAAGATATCTAATCTCTGGCAATGATGTAACTAAACTTTAATTATTTTTAAATTTGACATCACACATTACCAGTGAAATAGTATCCTAAGGTACATCAGATTCTAAAAAAGGCAACTCTATGTGATGCACTGAAGATATGATTTTGTTTTGGTAAATTTTCTGCTTCTCCTTGACAACTGGTGGTCACTATCAAAGGGGGAAAAAAAGAAGATATATGAATGATGGGTGTTCTAATAGTTGCTGATAATTAAATGATTGAAATTTAGAACATTTTCTTACAGAAATAATATCCATAAATTTTTGAAAACTTGCACTTTCTTAGTGTGACAGGATTATGTTCAATGTTGCTATTTGACCAGTGATTTCTGAAAACCACCTAGAAGGTCGCCTTTGAATCAATGGACACTTATCTATAACAGATTGAAGTGTTTAGTTCACAAGAAATACAAGGATAGTTTTAGAAAACTTAAAAAAAATGCGTGATTTCCAAATCAACAGCCAACATGATGTCCATTGATAAAGTTGTTCTATTAAAACAAGCATTATAATTTCCCTTAGTCTTACTTTTGAAACCTTTACTATTTTAAACAAATTGGAAAGAGATATAATATTCATTTATTCAAGAATACTTACTGATAACCTGCCAAGTGTTGGGACTGGGACTCAGTCTAGACACTAGAAATGCAATTATGAATGATGAAAAAAGGACTCTGCCCTCATGCAGTTACATTTCATTTGGTAACCAAAAATAGAGATAGGTGATTTCTGATTTGGGCAGAAAATGTCTCCCAGGATAGTGATATTTAGGTTACACATTTAATGCTAGAAAGTACTATTCACATTAATATAGTGAAACATTATGTTTCCAAAAGGATCAACATCTTGCTTGTGTAACATTACTTATTTGAGAATGAGCTTGATATATCCAGGGATAGAAAAGAAAGAGTTACTGGAACACCAAGAAAAGAGCATATAAGGCAAAAGATGACATCAGTAGGAAGGTCTAAATCATTTAGGGTTTTGAAAGTCATTGTAAGGAGTTTGGGTTTTCATCTAAATACAGTTATTTGGGAGGTTTTAGAAGATTCCCTTTATTACATGGCAAGATATTTAAAATAGGAATTAGTTGCAATAAACATTAGGACTATGAAAACAGCAAAATAAAAGGCAACTACCTTCAAATTCCTAGCTTTTATATATACATCTGCTAAATGATTTTGAGAGAAAATTCCAGTCAAAATGCCAACAACATCAGACTTCTTATGAAATAGTGTTAGACAACATTTGTAAGGATACAGAATATCTGCTATTTAGAGCATCGTTCACCAGGAATGGCTTTATACTGAAACACAATGAGAAAAAAATAAAAGGCAAAAATGTCAGAACCCCAGTATCGATACAGTAATTACTGAAAGCAGGAATATGATCTTGAGTTAGAACCAAAAAAATTTCAGTGATTCTTTCACTGATCGGATATATTACAGTGGACTGCTTTTCAATGTCTAAGTCTTGGGGTAATCAGGGCTGTTTTGTTTCTTTCTTTCATTTTGCAGTTGATGAATAAAATGAACCTATTTGTGTCATTCAAGAAAAAATTTCCAAGTCAGTTGACAGGTGAACACTTTTGTGATTGAAATCATGGCTCATTTAAATTGTTGAATATTTTCACACAAGAAAAAAAATTATGATTTTATTAATTCACACCAGTAAAACAGACTTAAGGAAACTCATTCTATTGCTGTCATCCTTCTGTGCTTAAACAGCTTTCCAGAAATGAAATTGATGGTCTGATCTACTTTCCCAAAAAGTGGATGATTAAAGAAAATCATTTAATTTCAACCTTTATGACTTAACATTTTTCAGTTCATTCTTCTCAATTATTATGGAGTGTGAGTGAAAAACTACTAGAGGAAACTATTAAAATGTAGTGCAAAGGAATACTAAAAATTACAAGATTTCAGTTTCAGTTCAGAGACAGAACTAGAAAGATGTCACTCTCGCTTATTAGAAATTAGAGAAGTTAAAAACATATATTCACTTAGTATTTATCTCTTATTCAGTTTTGAACTTAAAACATTATTGCTAAAATAAACATATTTGCATTACAGCACATAATATTTGTATGTGTGGTACTGTGATTTATAAAATAAAAATAAATATTTGGTCTTTATACCCTTTTCCAACACAGAACTCCTAAATTCCTTTGCATTTCCTAAGTGAGGTGAATGATAAAGCTATCTTTTGTTATGTTAATGAGGAGAGTTGTGACCCCCCACCCCCAAGGATGGAGCTGGTTGCCAGAAGAATGAACCTAGTGATTAGAGTTGGAAACTTCAGTTCCCCTACCCCTACCAGACACTGCCAGCAAGCAGGGAGGAGCTGCAGGTTGAATCAATAACCAATGGTTGAATTAATCATGCCTATGTTATGAAGTCTCCATAGAAGCTGAGAAAGAAAGGGTTTGGGGGCATTTCTGTAAGACTGAGTCCTTAAACTGGAATCTGTTGCTATATATGGGTTGTTAGCATCAGAAATGAGTTGAACTGAGTTGGCCACATAATCAGAGGGGTTAGCAGCTCTCAGCAGCAAAAAGAGTGGGCAGCTGAAGAGATCTGTCTTCAGCTGGGACTTCCCAAACTGGTACATGTCTTATAATATAATTTTTATCAAAGAAGCACTGGAGTAGCGCCCATGAAAATAAAGGTTGAGAGAGAAGATTACTGCGTCTGAGAATGGAAGAGGGGACGGAATTAAGGACAGTTTGGGGGGATCACCGTTGAGAGAAGAAAAGGGAAGATGGCTGGAGGTACAGGTAATTTTGATGCAAAAATCAAAGAAATTTTATTCCTCGTATTTTTTACTATACATTAAGAAATGAGATTATCAGTGAGAATGAGATAATGTGGTCAGGAGCTTAGTTATCTTGGGAGAGTAAAGCTAAGTAGAAATATTTTTTGTTCTATTTAGAAAAGTAATTTTTTAACCTAATAAAATGGCCGTAGTTAGAGAAACAGCTAGTTCTCAGTCCTGTAAATAAATGAGAGATATAGTATGTGAGCATAATTTCTTACAGGTCTACTTACATGCACCTTAGGGATATCAGTTTTGGTTTGTGTTTTCACTTGCTCTGTGTCCTTCTAAGTTCCCACAGTAACCACCAAACTTTTTATTCTCACGTCTCTTATCCACAGTAATGGGTAGCAGACTGTGGAAACCAAACACCAAAGTTAAAGCAGAAATTGCCACTCCATAATCATTTACTTTTCAAAGGCTTAGCCAAGCAGTCCTGTACCACAATCAGCAATAAAAATGTTCAAGATTGATGGCCTTAATTATGAAAGCAGTACAGAGGACCTTGGACAAGTGAAGAATGCCATAGTGTTTTTCAAGTAAAGCAAAAGGGTATTTTCAAATCAAACTTCATTCAACTCATTTAAGAAGTTTCTTCCAAAACAAGTACCTTCAGAAACAAAAATCACAGAATGGTATCTTCCTGATTTTTTGTATACTTAATAAATACTGGTAAAAATATTTTTATGAGCTAGCCTTGATATTTTATTTTATAAAGTGTATTTGTGGGAGAGTACCAAATTGTCTAATAATGAACCATCATGGTAGGACTTGCCTTTGTTTTTTTTTTTATTTTTTATTTTTATGCAGTATACATTTTATTACTTTGTACTAATGCATTCATATTACAAAGGCAACTTAATGGAAGAATGTTTCTTTTGATATTTGAATAATCCAAAAGAACACAAACAGAACTGCACATTAAAAAACTCATTTCAATAACAGAAGACAAGTTCAACAATAACAACAACAAATCTTCCTTTCTTACAGGTAGACATCGAAGTGGATTTAATTCGGTTTTCTTTATAACAGCCTCCAAAGACAAAAGCAGCTTAAAATCTAATTAAAATGAATAAAAAATTTGTTTATTAAACTACTGGTCTTCAGCACCATTTTCTGTTTTCTGTTGTTTTGATGGAGGTTCTTCTTCGTCTCTTTCTTCTCGTGCTCTTTTTACTGCTCCAGATGCACCATTTGCATCACGTTCATCATCACTATCAAATTTAGTTTTCTTGCCCTGAAACTGTACTCTTCCTTTAGCAGACCCAGCCTGGGCAGCTTTATTTTCCTTTCCTTTTCCTTTAAATCTGCGACCTTTTGACTTCCATTTGTTTAGAGATTCTTGTTGATCTTCTATTGTTTTTTTCAGTGCTTCTTTTTCCACATCTCCTTCTAATACTTCCCAGGTGACTTCTTTGTTCCTTAGTTGTAGGTTACCATTATTGGCCTCTTTTGCTTTATCCAGTGCTTCCTTAGCTTTTTCTTTAAAAAGAATTATTCCCTCTTTGGCTCCTCTGACAAAGTGTATCCATTTTATTTCACCATGATTTGAGAAAAGGGTGTGCAAATCTTCTCTACACGTCTGATCATCTAAGTCTCCTGAAAATTTCAGCAAGCAGCCAATCTTTTCTTCTAGAGATTTCTGTAAAAATATACAAGGCATTTCAGCACTTTCTGCTAGCTTTTGTTTTTCTTCTTGCTCTTGTTTAGCTCTTAATTTAGCTTCCATTTTATTTTGCTTTCTTTCTTCATTTTTTTTGGTGAAGTAATCTTCCCTGAAAAGTATTAGCAGGTCTGTGTCTTTGTACTTCTGGCCAGGGGTTTCGACAGACTTTTTAGCTGATTCAATACTATCAAATACAGCAAATATTGAACCCTTAAATGCTTTGTGCAACGTTCTTCTCATCTGAATATTTAGCACTTGACCTTTATCTTCCAACCATTCTTTTATGTCATCAAGAGCTGCATCAGTTGGGAAGCCTTTAATATAAACAGATCTGTTTTTTACATCATTTTTATACTCATCAGTCACTTCAGGGAGGGGTTTGCTGGGAGATGAGAGGAGTGTAGACGCTGCTGGGGATCGTGTGGCACGTCTCTGTGGGGCCAGGAACTGCAAGATAGCCAGAATGGCTGAAAATGGTGATAATGAAAAAAATGGCTGCTCTGGAGGCCAAAATCTGTCATCAAATTGAGTATTATTTTGGAGACTTCAATTTGCCATGAGACAAATTTTTAAAGGAACAGATCAAACTGGATGAAGGCTGGGTTCCTTTGAAGATAATGATAAAGTTTAATAGGTTAAACCGTTTAACGACAGACTTTAATGTAATAGTAGAGGCCCTGAGCAAATCAAAGGCAGAACTCATGGAAATAAGTGAAGATAAAACTAAAATTAGAAGGACTTGCCTTTGAAAAGCTCAACTGTGGCTATTTAAATGAATGATTTCCAAAGTGATATACTTATACCTATGTGAAATTATAAAACCATGATTGAGGCATAAAAAAAAGAAATTATAAGTTTTATGCATGTATACATATATATGCTCTATATTTTATATATGTAAATATATACAATCTACAAAGAAAAAACAAGCTTTTGTAACGTACACTATATAGATTCCATCTCGCACCATCATCTGGTCCTAATGTATCAGTGACCTGATGGGAATAACATGGTGCACAGAGGGTGAGCCTGGCCTCTGAGGGACTTTTTCAGTGTAACTGTTTTGAGATATATTTTGATTTGTTGTTGCTGTTCAGTCACTAAGTCGTGTCTGACCCTTTGCGACCCCATCGACTGCAGCACGCCAGGCTTCCCTGTCATTCACTGCCTCCCGGAGTTTGTTCAAAACTCATGTACATTGAGTGGATGATGCCATCCAACCATTTCATCCTCTGTTGACCCTTTCTCCTCCTGCCCTCAATCTTTCTCAGCATCAGGGTGTTTTCCAGTGAATCAGCTGTTAGCATCAGTTGACGAAAGTATTGGAGCTTCAGCTTCAGCATCGGTTCTTCCAGTGAATATTCAGGGTTGATTTCCTTTAGGATGGACTGGTTTGATCTCCCAGGGGGTCCTATGAAGACTTTCAGTCCCTTAGATTCTCAGGGACTGCAAGAGATGGAGAGTCCCTAGAGGAAGACTGAGCCTTCATTATAATATTATAGTAATTATTTTATTATAATTACTTATTTATTATAATTATTTATTAATTATAATATTATATTATATTATTATAATTATATTATATATATTATAATTATTTATTATTATAATAATAAAGCTAATTTTTCCAATGTGTTTCAATCCACAAATCAAAAAGAATATTAGAAAGAAACATATACACATCCTAAAACTATTAGTAACATGAATCAAGAGAATATTCAAAGACATTTATCTATATATCTATATCATTTATCTATATGTTTCTCTGGACTAAAACAGAAAGTCTGAACCACAATCAATCAGCCTGATGACAGGCCTCGGTCAATCACCATTCAGTCAGGGAATTCTTTACCTGGTGACAAAGATAGTAATTAGAAGACTAATAATAGCAAGGCTGCTTTGACAGGAAGACTAACCCCTCCATATTCTTACTGAGGGAAAGTGCTTTCCAGATTATTAGTTGGCTAAAGGTATGAAGCTCTTTCTCATAATAAATGATGAAACCTAACAGAAAAGTTAGTGTAATCTACATTCATTACTAGAGTAGCAGATATAAATAGTACCCAAAAATCGAGCAAGAGGCTGTTGGGGAAACAAGAAATTAGCTGAATGTAGTACTACCCTTTGATTGTGTTTAACTTGCACCCAGTCTCTGCACCCTATGGCATAATGAAAACAATATAATCTTACATAAATGTTCATTATGCAGTATTATGATTTGCTGCATATTCTTTTGTCTGCTTTTCTTTTTTTTGTCTGCCAATACATGCTCCTATTTCCTTCAAAGAACAGCTGCAGTTCTGTCAAATTTTCATAGGGTGAGACACTGTGAGATGTAGGAATAAAAATAAAGAATTAAAAACAGTGCATGTAAGATTATTTAAAAGGTATCTTATAATGCATTTCAACTTTTGCAATTCATAATTGATCATATTTTTTATAAAATTCCACTATGAAACTGGGTGAGAAAATTTATCTCTACATATTTTAAGATATCTCCTAACTTCTCAGTTCAGTTCAGTTCAGTCTCTCAGTCATGTTCAACTCTTTGTGACCCCATGAACTGCAGCACACCAGCCTTCCCTGTCCATCATCAACTACCAGAGCTTGCTTAAACTCATGTCCATTGAGTTGATGATGCCATCCGACCATCTCATCCTCTGTCGTCCCCTTCTCCTCCTGGCTTCAATCTTTACCAGCATCAGGGTCTTTTCCAATGAGTCAGTTCTTCTCATCAGGTGGCCAAAGTATTGGAGTTTCAGCTTCAGCATCAGTCCTTCCAATTAGGACTGATTTCCTCTAGGATGGACTGGTTGGATCTCCTTGCTGTCCAAGGGACTCTCAAGAGTCTTCTCCAACACCACAGTTCAAAAGCATCAATTCTTCAGCACTCAGATTCCTTTATAGTCCAAGTCTCACATCCATACATGACTACTGGAAAAACCATAGCCTTGACTAGATGGATCTTTACTGGCAAAATAATGTCTCTGCTTTTTGATATGCTGTCTAGGTTGGTCATAGCTTTTCTTCCAAGAAGCAAGTGTCTTTTAATTTCATGGCTGCAGTCACCATCTGCAGTGATTTTGGAGCCCTCCCCCAAATAAAGGCTCTAACTGTTTCCATTGTTTCCCCTTCTATTTGCCATGAAGTGATGGGACCAGATGCCATGGTCTTAGTTTTCTGAATGTTGAGCTTTAAGCCAACTTTTCCACTCTCCTCTTTCACTTTCATCAAGAGACTTTTTAGTTCCTCTTCACTTTCTGCCATAAGGGAGGTGTCATTTGCATATCTGAGGTTATTGATATTTCTCCCGGCAATCTTGATTTCAGCTTATGCTTCATCCAGGCCTGCATTTCACATAAGGTACTCGGCATATAAGTTAAATAAGCAGGGTGACAATATACAGCCTTGACGTACTCCTTTTCCAATTTAGAACCAGTCTGTTGCTCCATGTCCAGTTCTAATTGTTGCTACTTGACCTGCATACAGATTTCTCAGGAGGCATGTAAAGTGGTCTGGTATCCCCATCTCTTGAAGAATTTTCCACAGTTTGTTGTGATCCACACAGTCAAAGGCTTTGGTGTAGTCAGTAAAGCAGAAGTATATATTTTTCTCTAACTTTCTTGCTTTTTTGATGATCCAGCTGATGTTGGCAATTTGATCTCTGGTTCCTCTGCCTTTTCTAAATCCAGCTTGAACATCTGGAAGCTCACGGTTCACATACTGTCAAGGCCTGACTTTGAGAATTTTGAGCATTACTTTGCAAGCATGTGAGATGAGTGCAATAGTGCAGTAGTTTCAACATTCTTTGGCATTGATTTTCTTTGGGTTTGGAATAAAAACTGACCTCTTCCGGTCCTGTGGCCACTGCTGAGTTTTCCAAATTTGATGGCATATTGAATGCAGCACTTTCACAGCATCATCTTTTAGCTCAACTGGAATTCCATCACCGCCACTAGCTTTGTTTGTAGTGATGCTTCCTAAGGCCAACTTGACTTCACATTCCAGGATGTCTGGCTCTAGGTGAGTGATCACACCATCGTGGTTATCTGGGTCATGAAGATCTTTTTTTGTACAGTTCTTCTGTGTATTCTTGCCACCTCTTCTTAGTATCTTCTGCTTCTGTTAGGTCCATACCATTTCTGTCCTTTATTGAGCCCACCTTTGCATGAAATGTTCCCTTGGTATCTTTAATTTTCTTGCTTTGGAAATAATTAAACAGCAAAATATATCCTAGGTAACTAGTCATATTCTTTTAGAATAAGGCTTTTCTCTCTTCCTGCCTAATGCAAGAAGTTTCTTTGCTCAATACCATTAAAGCAGTAGGGGAAAAAATCATAACCAATTTGTACACTTAACTGGGTAAAGAAAATTACTTTCATTCAGTTTTGGGTCTCCCAACCTCTAGCCCCTATATGTTTGTGTATAAATCTTTAATATTTGAGAAAATTGAGTTTTCATTTGTAAATTAGGCAAAATAATACTTGCAATCACTCTCTTACACGTACTCTCTTATTTTCCTGAGACAATGAATAAACAAATAATGATAACACTTTGCAGATTTTGGATATTTTAGAAATATAGGCTAATTTAATTCTGTGCAATTAAGGCTAAATTAACTGTTTTCTATCAAAATAAGTAAAATATCTAATGCTGTTTTAAAGCTTATTCCCCAAGAAGACTACAAAATGTTTTATATAATTTCTCATATCTAGTCCTTACAACCATCAAATTACATACATACTAAAATGACCTGCATTTCCACATAGAGATACTGAGGATAAAAGAGGCTGTTTCCTGCTAAAGATGACACCAATAAAAAGTGGAAAATGTGTGATTCAGAAAGTTTGACTCCATAGAACACACTCTTCATGTTTTGTGTAATTACCACCCTAACACATCATTTTAAAGCTAACAAAAATATTGAGACAGAAGAAAGCAATATGGAATTCTTTTCATCAAAAGAATTATTTGAATGCTGTGTCCTTGTTACTGGCAAAGCAGTTATTGTGAAATTTTATTTGGTCTGCTAGGTGAATATGTGTCTGTTTTATCCACAAATATGTATTCTCTATCTATTTCTGTGCAAAAATCTCTACATAAATATTCACAGCAGTATTTTGACAAAACTCAAAAACTAAACACAACCTACAACTGATGAGTGGTTTAACAAAGTGTGGCATGTCCCTGCATGGAAGGCTACTCAGCTATAAAAGTGAGCAGCTTATTAATAAGTGCAACTCTGATAGGTCTCAAAGGAATTCTTCTAGGTAAGCAAATAAAATCTCAGTTACATACTGTATGATTGATTCTGTTTACACAGCATCTTAAAAATTACAATATTAAAAATTTGGAGAGCAGATTAGAAGTTTCCAGGGATGTGGCTGTGGCTCCAGAGTGGAACCATACTGGGAACCATTCTGATGGCAATAATTCTGTACTTTGTGATGAATATGAACAGAACTAAAGCCACACAAGGGGCTTGCCAGGTGGTGCTACTAGTAAAGAACATGTCTGCCAGTGCACAAGACATAAGATACCCAGGTTCTGATCCCTGGGTCTGTAGATCCCCTGGAGAAGGGAATGACAACCCACTCCAGTATTCTTGCCCGGAAAATTCCATGGGCAGAGGAGCTTGGTGGTCTATAGTCCATGGGGTTGCAAAGAGTCAGACATGACTGACCAACTAACACACACACACATGTGCTATAAAACTACCCTGAAATCAGTTTGATGTAAATTTAAGAGGTAAGATGATAAGTCATAAATACTATAGTATAAAAACTTCTAAGTCCAGGTTAGACAAATATTTCTTCATATTCTCAATGAAAAAAAGTATAAATAAAAATTCTAAGTTTAACTTTATAAAAATGTAAAACTTTTGCTAACTTCCAGCTATAAGATGTACAATTTCTGGAGATTTAAGGTATAACATGCTGACTATAACTATAATTAACAATACTGTATTATGGACTTAAAAGTTTTAATACAGTAGGGAAAAAAGTTCAGCCATTTTGGAATAAGAAACAAAAAGTTTTGCTAATGATGAAAAGCTGTTATAAAACTAAATAGAATGACATAGGCTAGGAGAACATATTGGCAAAGTATACTATATAAAGAACTCTCATGTCAACTATAATGACAAATAAATCAATTTAAAATGGGCAAAAGACTGAATAGAGAGGTCATAAAAATGATACAAATCACCAATAAACACATGAAAATTACTCATCACCATTTGTCACCAGAAAAATGCAAATTAAAACCACAATAATATTAATGTGATTAAAATTTTTTAAAACTGGGCTAAAATGTAAAAAGCTGGACAATGTCACACTTAACAAGTATGTGGAACAACTAGATTAGCAAATACCCGGTTAAGCATGAATTTTTACTACCACATTGAAAAACAACTTAGCAATTTCTTACAAAGTAAGTACTTTCCATATTATCATGTTCATCCCATTCTCTTTTATAAAGAGAAATAAAAGCATATATCCACCCAAGACTTACACAAATGTTCATAGAAATTTTATTCATAATAACACAAACTAGAATAATCTCTACTGCCCACCACCAATCTATAAAAAATTATAGTATATGTATATAATGATAAATTACTCAATAGTAAAAATAAAGAACTATGAATACACAAAATAACTTGGGTACATCTCACAAGGACTGTGGTAAGGAAAAGAAATTAAGACACAGAAGACTATATCTTATTTAGTTTCATTTATATAAAATTCCACAAAAAAACAAGGCTACAGATATAGGAAAAAATGATCAATGGAATGGTTGCCAAGAGTTTGGGGAGTATCTAGAACGCAAAAATATATGGTGGTGGTGGTTCCCTTCCTGTATATATGTTTTGACTTTATCATATTGTACATTTAAAATTGATAACCATCACCCACCCACACACACATACACTGTGAGTTTAAAGATAAAATCATTAACTTATTCTAGCCTTTGTAAAGGGCAATGATACAAAATTAACATTTGGCTTCCTAGCAGAAATGAATTCTAGGTGTTCTTAAAAAAAAACACATGGTCTCAAAAGCCTTAAGAACTATGAAGTGAGGGGTGGGGGGAGCCTCTAAATATCTTACAGACAAGCATCCTAGATCTATCTATAAAACCATGCCCCTTAGTTACGTACAATTGTTGCCTCTCAATATTTTTACAGAAATCTCAAGACAGGGAAGCGTTTATCTCAATGATATATGTGGGCTTGGCTTTTACCTACAGAAGTGGATATTTCTTAGGGAAAACAAAAAGGACTTTTATCAGTTATTAAACTACCTGCTTGAGTCATTAGCACTTCTGCCTGAAAAGAAGAACAGAACCATATAATGGGACTCTTTTGGCTTGGAATCAAGAGAAATATTGCTAGTAAAGCTCTCTCTGTCCAAAAGACAGATCTCCTCTGCCCATTGCTAGCCAGGGAAGAAATACAAAATATATATATTAGGGAAGAAATACAAAGTAAACACATTAAACTTTCTATAGCTGCAAACTGGTGACTTTTAGAAAAATACTTTTCAAGAGTTTGCCATGTGAGCTCAGTAGCAAAAGTAGTGGCTAAGCTCTTCGATGCTGTAATCCAAATGACTAGATTCAAATCCTGAATCTGCTACTACCCATAAGCATATCCTCAGGGTAACTTACTCATCCTCCACAGACCTCTGCCTCTTCATCTATAAAGTGAAGCTAAAAATAGACCTACATCATAGGATTGTTATACATTAAGAAAATCCTCTCAGAAAGTGTTAGCACATTATCTGAGACACAGTATTATTTAACAAATCTTCAATTGAGTTCAGTTCAGTCGCTTGATCGTGTCTGACTATTTGTGACCCCGTGGACTGCAGCACGCCAGGCTTCCCTGTCCATCACCAACTCCCGCAGCTTACTCAAACTCATGTCCATCAAGTTGGTGATGCCATCCAACCATCTCATCCTCAGCCGTCCCCTTCTCTTCCTGCCTTCAACAAATCTTAGGTGTTATTAACACCAAGGAAGACAGTTCAGATCATATAGTGGGCATCCAACAATCTGTTTTATTTTATTCAAATAATTTTGAAAATGTGAAGAAAAGAATTATAGAAATAAAATGATATCGGTCAATATATACATTAAATGGAGGTCCTATATGACATATGTTGGACTTCCCTGGTGGCTCAGACCTAAAGAATCTGCCTGCAATGCGGGGTACCCAGATTTGATCCCTAGGTGGGAAAGATCTGCTGGAAAAGGGAATGGCAACCCACTCCAGTATTCTTGCCTGAGAGAATTCCATGGACAGAGGAGCGCTGGCAACAGTTCACGGCGTCTCAAAGAGCTGGACGTGACTGAGCGTCTGAGCACCACCTGTTTCTCATAGCCATGTTACTACATCGTGATAGCACCAACATTTTCCAGACAGTCAGACAGATAAAACCACTATTGCTAAGGATTTAAAACTGAAGGAAAATCAATAAAATAAATAAGGATGTTACACAAAACTATATAGGAATTGACTTTATAGTTTTTCAACCTATATGTAATTATATCTGCAATGTAACATTATCTATTTTAAATATTTTGAAACATTTTCTAAAACTTTTAATATAAAATGTTATGATACTAAACTTAATAAGATACTGACTGTCTTCATAAAACTTCATCCTGTATACATTGCTTATACTTCAATCTTTGCTGTAGTTTCAGTTCAGTTCAGTCGCTCAGTCCTGTCCGGCTCTTTGCAACCACGTGGACTGCAGCACGCCAGGCTTCCCTGTCCATCACCAACTCCTGGAGCTTATTCAAACTCATGTCCATCGAGTCAGTGATGCCATCCAACCATCCCATTCTCTGTCATCCCCTTCTCCTCCCACCTTCAATCTTTCCCAGCATCAGGGTCTTTTCCAATGAGTCAGTTCTTCACATCAGGTGGCCAAAGTATTGCAGCTTCAGCTTCAGCATCAGTCCTTCCAATGAATATTCAATACTGATTTCCTTTAGGATTTAGGAGATCCTGATTGGATCTCCTTGCAGTCCAAGGGACTTTCAAGAGTCTTCTCCAACACCACAGTTCAAAAGTATCAATTCTTCAGCACTCAGCTTTCTTTATAGTCCAACTCTCACATCCATACATGACTACTGGAAAAACCACAGCTTTGACTAGATGGACCTTTGTTGGCAAAGTAATGTCTCTGTTTAGATAGATAAAAACCATCTGACAGTAATACATGCTGCATATTTTAGAATTTTTAGCTAAATTCTTGGGCCCCAGAAGTACTGTGAGACATGTCAGAGGTAATGATGTGAACAGATTGAAAAGTGTGATACTGATTAGGCAAATAAAGAAAGATATCACTGCTCTGCATGAGTCATTACTAAACCATTTGATAATGTTCTCAGGCATTATCCACTGACAGACTTTTATCAATGGGTAATTAGAGCAATACAAATAAAGGAACAAACAGAGCATCTAATTGGACCAACACAATAATCATTTATTTCAGAAGAAACCAGATATAAAAATATTTTATGAAATTTTAAATATATACTTATACATTTTAACAGTGGTACATATTTTTTGAAAAGTTACAAGGACTTAGAAAAGTCTGTAAAAGTCAGAATTTGAAGCAAGAACCATCATTGTCTCCTCTTCCCTTTGGGTATGCCCTTGGTTCTATTTTACTCTTCACAAGTATTCTATTTAACCTGGCTTTCATAACTGCATCTACTGTCCAAAGAAAATAAGAGCCACAGACACTTCTAGCCTATCAGTCAGTGAGCTGAAAAATAACAGGAGAAGAAGGTACCAATTTAGAGTAAGACAGGATTCTTATTTACATATTTATATTTTATATATTGAACAGATTAATGCTACAAAGTAGCATGTATAGACCATCTTTCAGATGCTATCTAATATTAACTAAATCTGATTTTTAGAAATTTACTTTGTCAAATGGTCAAGTTAGCCAGTATGCACTTGTCATCACAGTTAATTAGGTTTGTGAAAATATCTGACATTATACTTACAACCTGTTTATTTTTCTGCTTCTGTTGTGGACAAAATAGACAAGAGTTACTGACAGAACTTTTTAAAAATACATATGATCAGATGTTACAAGAGATTAAACAGAAAAATCACAGTAGAGAAATAGAGAAAAAATAAGAGAAATAAAGATGAGAAAGGAGAGACTAAGGTCAAGAATAAAACAGAGGTGATAATTAGAAATATTAAAATATTAAAAATATATTGTGATTTTATAAAAATTTGTAAAAATTTATAAATACATATATATATATATATAATTATATAAAATTATATAATACTTTGGCCACCTGATGTGAAGAGCCAATTCACTGGAAAAATCCCTGATACTGGGAAAGATTTAGGGCAAGAAGAGAAGAGGGCGACAGAGGATGAGATGGTTGGATGATAGCAACTCAGTGGACAGGAGTTTGAGCAAACTCCAGGAGATAGTGAAAGACAGGGAACCCTGGCTTGCTGCAGTCCATGGGGTCACAAAGAATCAGACTCTTTGCGGCTGAATAATGATATAAAACTTTAAGATAATAGTTTCAAAAAGATAGATGGCATTGATAAATTTCTCAAAAGGTACAAAATGTTACAACTCTGTTCAATTAAAGAGATTAACTTGAAGAGCTCTATATTTATTAAAGATATTAAATTGATAAAAGTCTCCTCACAAAGAAAACTCCAGTCTCAAACACCTTCCTGGTGAATATCTAACAATTATGAAGAAATAAAATGCATTCTGTTGAAATTCTGAATAAACAGAAAAAAATTTAATAACAGAATAGGGAAGATACTCAACAACTTTTACAAGGTCAATAGTATCCTGATATCATCAAATGACATATGTACAAAAGTGTTTCATTGATTTTTTAGGACAGAGACTGATAAAACTTTAAGTATCTGTATGCTAGGATCTGACATACACAAAACATCAACATAGCAGAAAACTGCATTTATACGAGTAAAATAAGAACTTTTCTATATGCTGTATGAACTCTGCACAGTTGTATGCCATTTAAAGAGCCCCAGGCTTGCTAATGCAAGAAGCAAAGTACAGGACTGTGAATATATTATGAAAATGTGTGAATATATTATGAAAATGAAAAAACAAAAACAAACTATGGATAGATAGCCAACTTTGTTTCTGGATGTCTTTTTTTTTTTTTATTTTAAAGGAACATTTTAACAAGTAATGAGAAACCAAAAAAAAATTAGTTTATTCAGTGAAGATGGGAACTAGATGATGCAGGGTTATTTAGAATAAACTTACCTGAGCAAGTGGTATTCAAGCTAGGATCCAGAGAATTTATAGAAAATTGTCAGTTAGAAAGAAAGGAGAATTCTCTCAGGATGATGTTGAAACATTTGCAAGAGAGTATGGAACAGAGAACTTGGTACTGGTAAAACCCACCACAGCAGGTAGAGATCAAGAGAAGTGAAGAAGTGACCAGGAAATCAGGTCTGCTTAAATCTGGAAAACCTGTAATCAGCCTCTGTATATTCATAATTACTTTGCAGAGGGACATGATTGCTTTTCCGAGTTGAAATCTGGCACTAAGATTAATCTTATGATTTTACAGCAGATGCCTTGATGATTTTTATTAGGTTTTTTGAAGTAATAAGTACAAATGAGCAATATTCTTATAAGCATTGAAAAGTCCCCAAACCAGATAGGAATCACTAGTTTCCACAGATACAACAAAATATTTTACTGATTTTTTTGCAAAGAGAAAACAAATCTTTGTGTTCACAGAATGCTCAACTGGAAGATTCCTGAGACTCTATCTGGCCCTGCAATCTCATCTCATGAGTAAAAATACTAAAACAGTTAAGATTTGCTCAAAGTTTCAGCTTTAGAACTGGAACAAGAACACAAGGTTCATGATAATTAGTCTATTGCTCTTTGCTCTAGACCATTCCAAATTTCTAGAATGAGTTGGAAATTTTGTCAAACACATGATCAAGAAACATATAGTTACCATGTAGATCTACATACAAAGTCTAAACAAAACATGTGTTGCCCCCTCAGATTAACCTTGGTAATTTAAATGGAAATCAAATTTGTTTGTGTTTGGATAGAGCTTTATTCTTTAGCAAATACAAATTGCCTCACCAATGAACCCACAGTCAGACACCCACATTCGTTTCCCAGGCACTAAGTAATGAAGAATCATACATTTTCTAACATAAATAGAATTTCATAAGAATTTCGGAAGTGAAATATTGAGATCTTTCACTAGTAGAAAGAATGTGAAGTCTAAAAATATTTACAATAACTTTTATAAAATATTTTTAATAAGTGGGAAAATGGTTTGATATTTGAGATTTAACGTGACCTACTTTTTCACTATTAGAGAACAAAATTAGAAAAGCACAAAAACCACCTACATCTGTATTTGAGTGATAAAGCTTTTGTTTTAAACAGAGTATTTTAAAATTTTTTTACACTTGATTTTTTTAACTTTTTATTTTATATTGGAATATAACCAATTAATAGTGCTGTGATAATTTCAGGGACTCAGTCATACATAGACATGTATCCATTCTCCTCCCCAAAAGTGTATTTATTCTTTTAATTATAAAAAGACAATCTCTTTAACAAGTGGTGCTGGGAAAACTGGTCAACCACTTGGAAAAGAATGAACCTAGAACACCTTCTAACACTTTCTAACATCATACACAAAAATAAACTCAAAATGGATTAAAGATCTAAATGTAAGACCAGAAACTATAAAACTCCTAGAGGCATAGGCATAGGCAAAGCACTCTCAGACATAAATCACAGCAGGATCCTCTATGACCCACCTCTCAGATTAATGGAAATAAAAGCAAAAATAAACAAATGGGACCTAATGAAACATAAAAGCTTTTGCACAACAAAGGAAACTATAAGCAAGGTGAAAAGACAGCCCTCAGAATGGGAGAAAATAATAACAAATGAAGCAACAGACAAAGGATTAATCTCAAAAATATACAAGCAACTCCTGCAGCTCAATTCCAGAAAAATAAATGGCCCAATCAAAAAATGGGCCAAAGAACTAAACAGACATTTCTCCAAAGAAGACACTCAGATGGCTAACAAACACATGAAAAGATGCTCAACATCACTCATTATCAGAGAAATGCAAATCAAAACCACAATGAGGTACCATTACACGCCAGTCAGGATGGCTGCTATCCAAAAGTCTACAAGCAATAAATGCTGGAGAGGGTGTGGAGAAAAGGGAACCCTCTTACACTGTTGGTGGGAATGCAAACTAGTACAGCCACTATGGAGAACAGTGTGGAGATTCCTTAAAAAACTGGAAATAGAACTGCCATATGACCCAGCAATCCCACTCCTGGGCATACACACAGAAACCAGATCTGAAAGAGACACATGCACCCCAATGTTCATCGCAGCAGTGTTTATAATATAGGCAGGACATGGAAGCAACCTAGGTGCCCATCAGCAGACGAATGGATAAGGAAGCTATGGTACATATACACCATGGAATATTACTCAGCCATTAAAAAGAATACTTTTGAATCAGTTCTAATGAGATGGATGAAACTGGAGCCCATTAAACAGAGTGAAGTAAGCCAGAAAGAAAAACACCAATACAGTATACTAATGCATATATATGGAATTTAGAAAGATGGTAACGATAACCCTATACACAAGATAGAAAAAGAGCCACAGATGTATAGAACAGACTTTTGGACTCTATGGGAGAAGGCGAGGGTGGGATGATCTGAGAGAATAGCATCGAAACATGTATATTATCAAGGGTGAAACAGATCACCAGCCCAGGTTGGATGCATGAGACAAGTGCTCGGGGCTGGTGCACTGGGAAGACCCAGAGGGAAGGGATGGAGAGGGAGGTGGGAGGGGGGATCGGGATAGGGAACACATGTAAATCCATGGCTGATTCATGTCAATGTATGGCAAAACCACTACAATATTGTAAAATAATTTGCCTCCAACTAATAAAAATAAATGAAAAATAAATAAATAAAATGCTTTACAGAGTATTTTTGAAGTTCTTTAAAATACCTCTAGTTTAAAACTTTTATGAATATCTTTTAACATAATAATGTAGATCTCAGTAATCAGTTGAGATGCAAAAAAAGCTTTATCAGTAATTATAATGTTATAGGGCAGTTAGGTCACTCTTCAGGAAAATAATTCAAATATGAGCACAGTTATTCCAAATGATACCTGTTGATCTGAAAGGTAAAAGCTTAATCTTCAAAATCTTTTCAAATCAATCTTCTAAATTTTCTTCTATATTTAATAATAAGTAAGTGGGGGCAAGAATGCTTCCTCTCCATTCTCTTTTTCCTCCAGACTTATTCATCTGTAGTTGACATATAACTGCAACAAAAAATGGGAGTTATGTGGCATGATGGAAATGTTAGCTACCTCTATTGTGGCAATCAGTTTATCATACATAAGTATGAAATCAACATGATGTATGTGGTGACCCAAGGACATAAGAGGAGATAGAACCAAGGAGGGGCTTGGAATGTAGGAACAGAAAAACCAGACCCTTATCATCCTTCCCTCCCCCATGTTGTAACTATTAATGGATTCCAGGTCCTCCTGAGCAGTATAACCTGTCTCCCCTCCTACTCCACATGGAGAAGGTATTTGCCTCAATCTTCCCCCACCCAGTATATGTGCCTCTTCCAATCAGCAAATGACTTGCAAGACCCCTATCCCACTCCTCCTACACTGGGTATAAAAGTGGACTAAAGATCCTGGTTCTCCCTTGAGCTGGCCTGCTGTTCTAACAGCGTCTCCCACTCTAATAAACTTTATTTCCCTCTCATTCTGTCTCATGTCTGGAAATTCTTTTCCAACCTGTGCACGGACCGCGACATTTTTGGTGACTCACACAGGCCACAGACCACAGACCACGACAATATACAGTTTGCCATTCACTTTTCATAAAAATAAGATACTTTTCTGAAACTTATTTATATCAACTAAAAATCCTATCTTACTATATTTATTATAAATTGAAACCATTATAATCGCACAAATGAGAGGTAATCCATTCAATAAAATGTTGCTATAAAATTTGCCAAAAACATCTTTTTCCCATATATCACCAAATTTATACAAGTCATCATGAATTCAGCCTAATTTCAAAGTAAGTATGAAGATATATTGCAAAATCTAAATTACAAGCATTTTTCCCCCAAATCTGAAATATATTACTTAAGATTAATGGTAGTTACTGGTACAAGTCTAAACTCTAACCTTAAATTGTACTTTAATGACTTAAGAAGACATTTCATATAATCACCATCACAAAGCATAAGCCTAAACCACAGAGAAGCTGTTTACTGAACTTTCTGAGCATATCTGAAGTCAGAACACATTTGCCCCAATGCCATTCAAAGTAGACATCTAAATTTGCAAGGCACCCAACTGTACAAAGTCCAGGGAACATAGAATACTGCTTCTTAAGCATCAAGAATCAATTACCATCAGATTTTTTTATAAAGTGAATGCTATCACAGTTTTTATAAAGATTGTCAATATCAAGCCAGATTCATTAGAGCTTTTGTTGTTGTTGTTGTTGTCACTGGTTTGTTGTAGATTATGTGTGTGTGTGTGTGTGCATGTATGTGTATTTTAGTGTAACTGAGTTTGTCCTGTCAGAGATTTTCATTCAGAAGATCTCTCAATAGACATGTGAAGAGCTGTGTGCATTTTCCAAGCTAATCAAATAATACACACCATCAGCTAAGATTAGAAAATTTGTTCTAAAATAAAAAGGACATAAAATGTTCACAGTTAATCAAGTTTTTATTTGCAACTTTCTTGTGTAAATGAATACATCTGATTTGCTGAATAAGCACATTTTCTTTACAAAAGAAACTTTCTCTTCCTGCCTTGTGTATTTGATCAGCATACCTCTCTGACTTGGAAAAGACAAGCTATTCTTTAGTAAATTAATAAGATCTTTTTGTAGGAATTTATCTACTTTCACTGAAAAACTTTTGAAGTCCTGGAATATAAGTTATACAGAAAACCATGATCTATATTTTAAATTAGTTACTATAACATGTTTTCATTGTAAGAATAAAACATAGAGGAAACACAGAGTAACTGCCAAAATTAATGGGAGAAGATAATGTGATGCACTTACATCATGAGCTGCCATTAAGGACTCTGAAAAAAAAAAAAGTGAAAGTGAAGTCACTCAGTCGTGTCCAACTCTTTGTGACCCCATGGACTGTAGCCTACCAGGTTTCTCCATCCATGGGATTTTCCAGGCAAGAATACTGGAGCGGGTTACCATTTCCTTCTCCAGGAGATCTTCCTGACCCAGGGATTGAAGCCGGGTCTCCCGCATTGTAGGCAGATGCTTTACCGTCTGAGCCACCAGGGAAGTCATTAAGGACTCTAAAAATGAGCTAATATGTTTATAATCTTAAAATAGACTAATAAAAAGATCTACCTCATGAATTTATTGCAGGGAATATGACATTATATATTTGGGGTGGTTATAACAGTGTCAGAAAAATAGTAAAATCTCAGTAAGTAGTTACTAAGAACCGGGAAATCATCACTGAATCAAGTGTAATTAAAGATAAAGCATGAACTTTTTAATAAGGAAAAAGCTCGAGAATAGAAATTAAAATTCCATTCAAACTGCCATTACTTCCCAGTTGTGATTAGGTTTATCTATGAGCTATACAGAAGATATAATACAAACTACAATATCCAAACAATTCTTTAATTCATCCCTCTTTCATTATTCTAGATAAAAAAGAAAGCACCATCAAGGCAAAATTAGAAAAATGGCTCGTGAGAAAATAATTGTTAAGAAAATGGTGAACAAAGCTAATTAGAATATTGACCAAAAAAAAACAACAACCAACAGCTCAAAAGTATCAGAGATATGAAAGAAAAACATTAATTTCCAATATTCAAGTATTAGCAGAGAAGCAGGGTAGTTATCGTGGCAACAATGACACTAGTAATAAAAGATTTGGCTTTCATGATGGCAAAATGCATATGGCCTAGAACGTGGGAATCTGGATTAGAACTTTCAACATCTTTTTTTAATATGTCAATTACATTTTATATTATGTTTATTTTCATGGCACTCAGTATTTCCATAAAAATAAAACATATCATGAATGTATTAGTAATATTACCACATAATGGAATGGGCTATTATGCAGCTTCCATGGTCCTGATTAACAATATACTATTATCTCTTTCATGTGCCTTATTTCTTTTTTTGCTAAAGCAAAGATGAAATACTGCTTTTGGCAGGAAATATTTACTGTATCTGCCAAAATTACTCTTGGTAGACAGCAATTCAAGTAGTAAATATTTTTTTATGGATAATTAGTTGATTGAATGTCTGTGTGAATTAGAGGCTTTTTAATATTCATGACTAATTTATATCTATGAACATTTTACTAATCTCTGTTTTGTTTGAAATAATGATATTACAGTAACACAAAACCCAAATACTTAACATTAATAAACTCTAAATAATAAGTCAATGACAATTCTGTGATTAAGTATTACCCAAAGGTTCCTCGACAAAACAATATAATATGCAAAATACAAATACCACAGCTCAGATATAGAGATGTGCAATCCATTATTTTCCTTATAAATTAGAAACTGTAGATGTAGAACCACCTTCATTATTTTCAGTACTTTTTATAGAATAACTTGATTACAGAAATTTGTCTCTTTTTTTATTTTGGTAGCAGAACTCTCGTCTGTAGAATGGGTTTAAGCATTCATCTGAGAAAGATATACCATGTTGAGACAGACTTTCATTTGTTGGGTTTACATATTACTCTACATGGACTTGTATTTAAACACTTACACCAAACTATTGCAATTGTTTACTTTTTTCCCACTGATTTATAAGTTTTAAAGGACAGAGTTTATTATATTTCCGCTCATGTCTTCATTTCCTGGCTAGAACACAATGAAAGTTTTATATGAATAAATAAATAATAATTTGCTCTGAAATTCTAAACCTTCTCCCAAAGAGTCAAAGAAGAAAAATGTTTAATTTAAAATTATCTAAGCACGGGATGATGAACTAGCATTATCATTATCCAATTTATTCTGGTGTCCTGCAAAATAACATGTCCTGCTGTGGGCTTCATCTTTAAGATCACTGCATCTCACATCTGATTACAGTCAGAGCTTCTCTGCCTATAACAACTACAATTTTTTTCACTGCTGCAGAAATCCAAGCAGTTGTCCCTCATGGAGGCCAAATCTCTAGTCAGTCCAGCTAAACAACCAGAAAGAAATTTTTGAAGAAACTGAGGAACTGAAAAGGACAGCTCCACCTGAACACTGTCTGTGTATGCCACCCATCAGACTCATGTCAGTATCTACAGAAGGGATATTTCTATAACAGAAAGCCTACAGTGTGAAACCTAAAACATACCAACCATTTAAATGAATATATTTTAAGGGGTTTTGTCAAATTTTGGACCTCATTAAAGCTACAAAATTACAGTTAAAAAAAAAACTCTTCTCATAATTTCTCCATTTTCACATTATTAAATAAAATCACTTCATTACCACAGAGAAACTGACTCCAGACAATCAAAGAAAAAAAAAAAAAGGAAACAAGCATATAGCATTAATCTAAACCCTGATATCTTATATTTTGTAAAACAAAAAAGCAAATTCTTTTTTGAGATCTCTAAATAATTCTTTAGCTTTTGAAGTCATTGTTACTATAAATGCATTGATTAAGAATAGAGACATGCCTAGTTACTCAGGTCAAACTCAACCTCCATTGTACATGTTTTATGTTTTGGAAAATTTTATATACAAATAAAGTAAGAATAGTAAAGGACCTCTGTGACGAGTCTTTATCCAGACAGAATTCTGCCTGAATGCTATAAAACCTTAGGCATTCAAATTTCTAAAATGTCTTAATACTAAATTATAGTAAGAATGTTATAATTTAAGAAATGGAAGTCTAAAATATTCAGTTTGAGTCTCTGCTATTCCATGCATTAGTATGCAAACAAATGTTAGCTATAGTGATGAAAACAGTATGGCACTGGCATAAAAACAGACATACAGACCAATGGATTAGAATAAAGATCCCATAAATAAATCCACACATACACAATAAATTAATCTTTGACAAGGGCATCAAGAATACAAACCAAGAAAGGGCACAGTCTCTTTAATGAATGGTGTTGGGAAAACTGGCTGTCCACACGAAAAAGACTGGATTCTGATGCTATTCGTGTACCATGTGTGAGCGTGCTAAGTCGCTTGTCATGTCCAACTCTTTGGGACCCAATGTGACTGTAGCCCGCCAGGCTCCTCTCTCCATGGGCTTATCCAGGCAAGAACACAACACCCAGGAGTGGGTTGCCATGTCCTCCTCCAGGGGATTTTCCTGGCCCAGGGATGGAACCATGTCACCTGCAGCTCCTGCGGATCCTCAAGTGCAGGCAGATCCTTCACCACTGAGCCACTTGGGAATCTCCCCATCTTATACCACACAGACATTAACTCGAAATGGATTAAAGATTTAAATGTAAGCTCTGGAACCATAAAGCTGCTGGAAGAAAACTTAGAGGAAAAGCTTCTTGCCAATATGGTTTTATTGTCTATGCTTTTGATAATACATCAAAACACAGGCAAGGAAAGCAAAAATAAACAAGGGTGGCTATATTAAACTAAGAACACAGGGTTTGACATTCAAAATTTATAAGGAACTCACAGCACTGCTAAAGGAGCAGACCATTAGACTCAGGAGGCTCTAACCAGGTGGAAATCTACCTCAGCAAATCTGAAATCTTCAAGATTGAGAAATTAAATGAAGTGAAAGTCGCTCAGTCGTAGCTGACTCTTTGTGACCCCTTGTGACCCCATGGACTATACAGGCCATGGAATTCTCCAGGCCAGAATACTGGAGTGGGTAGATGGCGCCTCCTCCTGGTGATCTTCCTAACCCAGGATCCAACCCAGGTCTGCTCGCATTGCAGGCGGATTCTTGACCAGTTCAGTTCAGTTCAGTCGCTCAGTCCTGTCCGACTCTTTCCGACCCCATGAATTGCAGCACGCCAGGCCTCCCTGTCCATCACCAACTCCCGGAGTTTACTCAAACTCATGTCCATCGAGTCAGTGATGCCATCCAGCCATCTCATCCTCTGTCGTCCCCTTCTCCTCCTGCCCCCAATCCCCCCCAGCATCAGGGTCTTTTCCAATGAGTCAACTCTTCGCATGAGGTGGCCAAAGTACTGGAGTTTCAGCTTCAGCATCAGTCCTTCCAATGAACACCCAGGACTGATCTCCTTTAGGATGGACTGGTTGGATCTCCTTGCAGTCCAAGGGACTCTCAAGAGTCTTCTCCAACACCACAGTTCAAAAGCAACAATTTCTCGGCACTCAGCTTTCTTTATAGTCCAACTCTCATGAATCCATACATGACCACTGGAAAAACCATAGCCTTGACTAGACAGACCCTTGTTGGCAAAGTGATGTCTCTGCTTTTTAATATGCTATCTACGTTGGTCATAACTTTCCCTCCAAGGAGTAAGCGTCTTTTAATTTCATGGCTGCAGTCACCATCTGCAGTGATTTTGGAGCCCCCCAAAATAAAGTCTGACACTGTTTCCACTGTTTCCCCATCTATTTCCCATAAAGTGATGGGACCAGTTGCCATGATCTTAGTTTTCTGAATGTTAAGCTTTAATCCAACTTTTTCAATCTCCGCTTCTTCAACTGAGCCACAAAAACTAAAACCAATCACAAACAGCCAACTCGGCTTTTGGCTGCAGCCAATCACGTTCCTACCTTGATTCCGCACTTTCTCTATAAAAGCATCTCCTCCCTGGCACCCTTCTAAGCGTTTAGCTTCGGAGCACGGGATTTCAAAGGATTTTTAGCAAAAATAAACTCTAAAACCTTGAATACGCCTCCGTTTATCATTTAGAAGTTCTAGCACCAGAAAAACAAGCCAAAGGAACCCCAAGAACCCCCAGAAACCCGGAGCTATCAGGCGGACGTACCTGCGGAGCCGCGGAGCTGCGGCCTCGCGCCCTGCGGCGGTCGGCGGACGTCCCGCCCCTCGGATCCCGGCCCTGGTTTAGTGGCTCTGCCTGAATCCGGTTCAGACTGGTTCCGGCTCAAAACCCAGACCGGCCCAGATTCAGACAGGGTCGGAGCGAAACTTTGCTGGCTCCCTGTGAGGCCACAGGGGAATAAAACTTTCTCGTAAGGTTGAATAGCAGCTGACTTTACCAAAGATGACCTTGAGTTATAGTGGCCACAGCGGATAACTTGTAACCCAGAGGGGCTTGACCGTTTAGGAGCAGCCTTTCGAGAAAAAAGTGATGCCTTAGCCCGGCATCCCTGCCAAGGGTAGAGGGAAGTTATTTTTCCTCTCCTACGATTTATCATGACCAAATGGGAAACGCAGGGACACCCCACTCGCTGTGGGGCCTGCTTACTGCATCCCGGGAAAACTGGCGAAGCCAACGAAGGGAAGAATTCTTACTAAAGTCCGCTCAACGAAACCTCTGTCTGGGTGCCGGGTTGAGAAGACGGGACAATAAAATGGAGTCGTGTCCGACTCTTGCGACCCCATGGACTGTAGCCCGCCAGGATCCTCTGTCCCTGGGATTCTCCAGGCAAGAAGACTGGAGTGGGCTGCCATTTCCTCCTCCAGGGTATCTTCCCACCCCAGGAACTGAACTCAGGTCTCCCACCTTGCAGGCACATGCTTTACCTACTAAGCTATGCAGGAAGCTTTAAAATGGTGCAGCCCTTCTGGATAATATTAATCTTATGGATTATTGTTATTACTGTTAATAATAATGCTAATAATAATATTGTTAATAATATTAATATTATGGAGGCGC
The DNA here is from genome assembly GCF_033118175.1 of Dama dama. NCBI lineage: Eukaryota > Metazoa > Chordata > Mammalia > Artiodactyla > Cervidae > Dama > Dama dama. The sequence continues at coordinate 12,003,316 of NC_083707.1, forward strand.
CTCAAAAACTTTAAAGAACAACTAGTATGTAATCCCACAATCCCACTTTTAGGTATCCAAGGAAATAAATTCAATATTTCACAGAGCTATCTGCGACCCCATGTTCTTTGCAGCGTAATTCACAATAGCCAAGATACGGAAAGAGCCTGAGTATCTGTCTATAGATGAGTAGGTGAAGAACATGAAAATGTGAAATATATATATATGTTTTTTGTTGTTGTTTTCGCTCAGGTGGCTGGCGTGTCGGGTTCCCAGAAAGGCAATCAAGGTGCAGTTGGCGCCCAGAGGGTGCACTGCGTGTCTTGAGGGGTGTGTCTAGGGACGAATGCTGATCCTGACGGAGGAGTGGGGAGAGGATGGCTGGGATGCACCCAGCTTCAGAGCCGAGGCAGAAAACGCTACGTGAGGCCCGTGTCACCGCAGCCACAACCACTCTTTGCAGAGGAAAACCTGTCCTGTGGAGATCTGCACGGTGGGGGCCTGGGGGGAAGTGGGGGGAGGGGGGAGGGGAGCCGGAGGGGTGGGGGGTGCGGGCAGAGGCAGAGGAATCCTGGGATTTCTCAGAAGGGAAATTGTTTAGCTCAGCTGGCAAAGAATCTGCCTGCAATGCAGGAGATCTGGGTTTGATCCCTGAGTTGGGAAGATCCCCTGGAGAAGGGAAAGGCTACCCACTCCAGTATTCTGGCCTGGGGAATTCCATGGACTGTATAGTCTATGGGGTCGCAGAGTCTGACACGACTGAGCGACTTTCACTTACTTTTACCTGAAAATCAGGGGAAATGTCAGTAGCCTTATCAACATTACAGACTGAGACTTGGAGGGACACGTACCTGATCATCTCATCGTGGGGCTTTAACCATTTGTGTTTGCTTCTGGTCAGTTTCTGCTGCCTATGGTATAGAGGGACTTTATAGCAAGTAATGGGCATGAAAAAGTAAAAGTCACTCAGTCGTGTCTGACTGTACAGTTCATGGAATTCTCCAGGCCAGAATACTGGAGTGGGTAGCCTTTTGGTTCTCCAGGGAATCTTCCCAACTCAGGGATTGAACCCAGGTCTCCCACATTACAGGTGGATTCTTTACCAGCTGAGCCACAAGGGAAGCCTAAGAATGCTGAAGTGGGTAGCCTATCCCTTCCCCAGTGGACTTGCCCGTCCCAGGAACTGGACCGGGGTCTCCACTGCAGGCGGGTTCTTTGCCAGCTGAGCTATCAGGTAAGCCCTAATGGTCAGGGGAGGACCGTATTGGTTTGGATCTGGTTTTTCCTTTGTTATCAGGTCAGACTCAGTGGCATCTCTTAACCCCACCTGCTCATGGTTCCAAACCAATTCAATTTGTTGCCTTTTTGAAAATCAGGGCTTAAGCAAACATTGAAAATTACTACTGGCTGGTTCTCAGAGCATAAAATCTTTATTAAAAAGTTAAATCTAATGCTTCATTTTTCTATTTTTGTTACAAATAAAATCCATGCAAATAGTATATCCAAAGGTAAAACTCAGCTAAAATTCTACTTTGTGCAATACTGGAGGTAAAGGATAGTCTTGTTTGGGCAGAAAAGAAGAGGCTTATCGTATCAAATGCTATATAAGATGAATGCCTCAGTTTTTCAAAAATTCTTCCCTCTACTTCTGTTTCTTTTTTCACTATAAAGTACCTCCCGTTGAAGTCGGACTTGAATTTTAAAGGTTTCCGATGGATTTTTCCTGAACTTTAATGTTCATTAAAAGTGTCAGTTCAAACAAACTCAAATGAACTCCTGTAGTATAATTATTTTTGGTTCCAAAAATGTTCCACCATAAATTTTATACCCATACTCCTGGAAGAAGACATCTATGACCTCTATTTACTCACTAATACAAAGTGAAAATTAAAATAAAAATTCTTTAAGTGAAGAGCACTGTTGCTGCACAGCTTGTTAGGGCAATGTCTTATTGATATTAGTCACTATATTTTAGGTAATAGATTCACAAAACTCTTAACGTACTCTGTACTTGTAAACTACAACAGAAAAAAAAAGTATTTCTGTGGATATATTTACATTGTGTATATGCCAGTATATGTGTGTCTACATATGTTGCTATTTAAGTTTTTATTTACTTAAATAGCCTACCGCGGACACTGCTTCCAGGTTTATCTTCTTTCAGGATTACATCAGGAACAATAGATATCTAATTATTATGCTCTGCATCCTCAACGTTTATAATTGGTTTCCTTTGGCAGTTGATTACGCATACCTAGAAAAACCAAAGGCTATTCTTATATATATTTTTTTGTTTTAGTTTTGTCAATTGTTGTCAAAGGACATGTTTTAATATAGTAATTATATATCCAAACACAGATTTCCATGATTATTTTAGCAAGCATCGAATGATTTGCCTAGTTCTAATTGTTTTAACAAGATTCAGTTAATATATCCTTTGTTATTGTTTTTTATTGTTAGATATTTATTTGAAAATAAAATGCACTCTAGGAAATTGATTTCAGCTTCAAGAGAAGAAAAGTACCTTGATATTCAGACTGAGAAAATGAAAATTAAATTAAAAGAACCATTTTGAAGGCAAAGCTCAAGCCTTTAAATTCCCATTTATAATCCATTATTTTTATAACCCTACACCTCTTTAATGATTCTGAGTAACAGTCTATGAATTTTGCCTGAAATCAGCTCAAATGCTTTTCACATTTGAGACATGTTTTACAACAATAGGACTCAGTTAAACATATTTAACCACTAATCTATATGACAATGTACACTGACCATTAAGTAGATCCAAGATAAAATCTGGAGTTGATTTTTACTTTAATCAAGAGGCCCTATAAAGCCACAGATTAAATACAATTAGATTAAACATAACTGGTTATTAATAAGGTGTAAGGACAAGTGAGAATAAATTATTAAGGAGAGAGAGAAACAGACAGACAGAGATAGAGTTCTTTTACATTCCAAAGAAAGGCTGAATTTCAATAAAGGTAAGTAAAGTGTAATGTAGCAAGAATTCTTCACAGACCTTTTAGCATTCGAATTATAGCATGCATGCTGCATCGTGCAGTTTTACAAGCCTGCAAAATAGTAACATTAATGGCCCAGCATCTTTAAAAATCATACGTCTGCAAAATGATTTCACTTGCCATGCATATTGAATATTAATAATATTCAAGTAGTTGCATTTATTAACCTTTTACATTAATGGTCAGAAATTAAACATGCTGAGAACAATTGCATGACAGAAGGGGAAAATGTTTCTGATGACTATTGGGTTTCATTTGACAGTTAATAAAAACCATCAAGTACATATTATGTTAGATTAGCCGAGATCTGGATTCCATATGACAAGTCATTATTATTAAAGGCAAATGGAGGGTATTTTCAAATACACCCTGGAGTGAGGTAGACTAAAATACGATGGTGCACTCTTGAATGTCAAGGACATTCTGTGCAGTGTGTAATAGAAAGCTACAAGTAATGTGCAGTTTGGGAACTATTTCATGTTCCTCTGAAGACCTCAAAGCATCACACTGAATATTTTATTGGAATCTGTCACCCTCTGCCATAGGTTCAAGTGCATAACAAATATTTATGGACAGTCATGGTTTTGATGACGGAGATAATGTGTCAGCGAGAACCTCATCATTACACTTAGTATTTGAGGAAGTGTATAATGTCTGACTCTTCCTGTTTCCCCCTCTTTTTCTTTTATTTAAAAATAATCAGTTAAGATTTATATAATCCGTAAGTCATCCCCAGTTAGAAAATCAGAGTCATAAATGCCTGAGTGATTTTTCATCTTGTGGTAAGTGATAAGCTGGCTAATTATGCCTTCCTAAATGTCAGCTATACTTATTAGGAAGTAGAAAGACCATTGTGAGTAGGAAAATTTTATTTTAAGACTATTAAACTTTTAAAGTATGCAAATACTGGCAACCTCAAAAAATAAGTACCTTGTCACAATACAGGAAATCTAAAACTTGACTAGGAAAAAAATGTTTTTGTTCAGTGTGAGGCTTCTTTTGTGTAATAAAAGCAAAAACGTGGAATCAGAAGACCTGAATCCAGCTATGTTCTCCATGTGCGGTGTGTCTAAGTTGCCTCAGTCATGTTCAACCCCATGGGCTGTAGGCCACCAGGCTCCTCTGTCCAAGGGGCTCTCTGGCAAGAATACCGGAGTGGGTTGCCGTGCCCTCCTCCAGGCGATCTTCCCAACCCAGGGATCAAACCTGCATCTCTTTACATTCCCTACATTGGCAGCAGGTTCTTTACCACTAGCACCATCCGGCCTGTTACTTAATAGATTAACCTAAGTAAACGGCTTAACCTTGATGAACCTCTGTTTTCTCAATTAATCTTAATCCAACCCAGGTCACAATGTTGTGTCCAGAATTACGTGTAAATAAAAAGTTTTCTAAACTGCGAAAAAGTTCAGGAAATGCAATTCACTGCTATTAGCAATTGCAATTTATTTATTTTTTTAATTAATTTATTTATTTTACTTTACAGCCTTGTATTGGTTTTGCCATACATTGACTTGAATCTGCCATGGGTGTACATGTGTTCCCCATTCTGAACCCCCCTCCCACCTCCCTGCCCATCCCATCCCACTGGTCATCCCAGTCCACCAGCCCCAAACACCCTGTATCATGCATTGAATCTGGACTGGCGATTCGTTTCACATATGATAATTTACATGTTTCAATGCCATTCTCCCATATCATCCTACCCTTGCCTTCTCCCACAGAATCCAAAAGACTGTTCTGTACATCTGTGTCTCTTTTGCTGTCTCACATACAGGGTTATCGTTACCATCTTTCTAAATTCCATATATATGCATTAGTATACTGTATTGGTGTTTTTCTTTCTGGCTTACTTCACTCTGTATGATAGGCTCCAGTTTCATCCACCTCATTAGAACTGATTCAAATGTATTGTTTTTAATGGCTGAGTAATATTCCATTGTGTATATGTACCACAGCTTTCTTATCCATTCATCTGCTGATGGACATCTAGGTTGCTTCCATGTCCTGGCTATTATAAACAGTGTTGCAATTTAAATAGTAACAGAGCACTGATCATTATTTGCCTGAGGATGGGATGGGGGATTAGGGGAAGAGGAGTGCATTATGAATTACAAAGGGGAATAAAAAAATTTTAGCGACTGTGTACATGTTCATTGTCTTGATGTATCAATCGTTTTATAGGTGTAGACATATGACAAAGCTTATAGTACACATTATTTGTAGTTTATTATATGTCAATTGTATTACAGTAAATCTGTTTTTTTTTTTTTAATACAAGGGCTACTACCATTACAAGGAAAAAATGAAAGGGTTTCATAAATATCACATTGCACAAAAGATGGGTATAAAAATATGCAGTATTCTTAATTCATGTACAGTTCAAAAACAGGCAAAAAATTATACATTTTGGAAGTCAAGATAATGAGTACTGTTAAGAGAGAGGGAAGAAGCAGTAATTGAGCAGGAGCAAAAAAAGATAATCACTATTGAACATATTCCATGTCCTCACCTGGGTTGTTGTTACATGAGTTATGTTTGTGATAACTTCTTGACATATACATGGTAATATGTGTATATTCATTTCCATGAATTATGTTAGAAAGATTAAATTATATAATTAAAAAGATCATTTAAGAAAGGAATGGTTTGTGAGAAAGAAGTGTCACTTGAGTTAAAACTCCTTGACCACTAGTTTCACACTTTATGAACTAATTGAACTGAATTATTTACCTGGAGAAGTAAAGGTCTTTATGTCCATGGGAATATATCTAAGTATTTCAGTTCTAAAGTTTCTACTAACTCATTAGATAATAAGAAACTTCTCGCTCCCACACAGCATATTTTAGACCAAAACAGCGTATGATCTAGTAGGCTTGTAAGTCTGAGTTCTCCACAAAAAGGAATCAACACAATACATACATGTAGATTTATTATAAGGGATTGGCTCACACGGTTATAGAGGCTGAAAGATCCCAAAATCTATAGTTGGCAAGCTGTACATTCAGAAGTGTTGGCGCTAATAGTTCCAGTCTGAACCCAAAGGCCTGTGAACCAGGAGAGGCAATGGTGTAAATTCCGGTCTGAGTCCAAGTCCAAAGGCAGGAGAAGATGGCTGTCTCAGCCTGAGTTTAAAAACAGTCAGTCAAATTCTACATATCAATGGTTCATCCCCTGTTAAGATTTTCAAATCATTTAGAATTCAATTTTTATTTATTTATCTTTTTCTTGGTCAGACAGAAAAAAACACACGTTCTCTCTTACTCAGCCTTTTTGTTGTAGGGAGGTCCTCGATGCCGTAGGTGAGGCCCACCTGCATCAGCGAAGGCAGTCTGCTTTACAGTCCCCTGATTTAATGCTAATCTCACCCAGAAACACCCGCACAGACACAGCCAGAAATAATGTTTAACCAAATATCTGAGCACCCCAATAACTGTGAGCCAACTACCTGGGCTAAGGACCAGTCAAGTTGACACACAAAATTTAGCCATCATAATAAGAAAGGGCAAAAGGTCAGAGGAATTTGAGATAAAACCATGAACATGGCATAAAGAGAGCTCAGGGCCAAATAGAATGGCCCAAGCTGAATCGAATCAACAGGGGTATGATTCAATGTCTCCAGCTGTGAATCCCAAAGACCTTGGATCTTTCTTAATTTCTTCTTGTAAATCATACCAGTTTCATCACCAGACCTGCCCATACTACTTAAATATTGCTGAGTTCCTTCCTACTACAATTCTGCTACCAACAGTCTAATTCAGTTTCCCATCAGACATCAATTGGCCCCACTTCCTGTGCCTCTGACCTAGTTTTCCTGCATGACTCTTGCTGCCGCAATCCAGTTTCCAACTATCAGCCCCTCTGATTTTTTGTAACACATATATTGGATCAATTAAAGTAATTGCTGCCAGTTTTCCATTGTACTTAGAATAACATCAATGTCCTATAAGGAGGGCCCTGCATAAATTGAATGGTCCCCACCTTCCTCTCAGACCCCATATTATACTCAGATGCTGAAGCTGAAACCCCAATACTTTGGCCACCTGATGTGAAGAACTGACTCTTTGGAAAAGACCCTGATGCTGGGAAAGATTGAAGGCGAAAGGAGAAGTGGATGAGATAGTTGGATGGTATCACCAATTTCATGAACATGAGTTTGAGTAAGCTCCAGGAGCTGGTGATGTATGGGAAGCTTGGTGTGCTGCCGTTCATGGGGTCACAAAGAGTCGGACAGGACTGAGCGACTGACCTGACTGAACTTGCTCTCCCCATGTCAATATTAACCTTCTCTTTTTGTGGGGGAATTCTGCAAATTCTTGCCTTTCAGAGCAGTCCACAAACTGTTCTCCTTCCATGGAATGCTCTTGAGTTATTCATCCCTAAGATGACTCCTTCATATCCTTAAAAGCTCAGCTTTAATGTTACCTTTCAGAGAGAATACCTGTGCCAACCTTTCCCAAAGGGAGCATAGCTCACAGTTTTGACTGATCACTATGAGTTAGACAGTATTTGTAAAAGGTGTTAATCATCCCAAATCACCACTTTCTTCCATTGCTAGTTTTTTCTCTACCTGTTTGTGGCCAATTTCGATGGGTAAAAACAGATGAAAAAATTCAGGAACACTTGTACTATCTCTTCTCTCTCAGTACTAAGCACTAGCTGTAGCAGCAGCAGTAATATTTCACTATTAATAGGGATAGCTTGATATCATAGTATACTCATAAATGTTGAATTCCCATTTTCTTTATGATTTGAAATTTTATGTATATTTTACTGGTCACTAGTATTTGTTGGTATCACTTTTATTCCATAATTGAGTATGAATTAACTTTGATATATGTTATTCTAGTAATTTCTCTGGTGAACTAAAATCCAGATGGGGGAAATAGCAGAAAATGAGCCTGGATATCTATTTGAAGGTGTAATTATTATCTAAATGTCTAAATGAGCTATTCATTGAAAGTGCCTCCCCGAAGCTGCTGCTTCCAAAATGTGTTGGAAAGAGTAGGAGGTAGATATACATTGAGACGTAACACTCCTACCATTAAAAACTCATCTGTACACACTTCAAACTCAAGGCTTTTCTTAATTCTCTGCATAAAACCATGAACACATTGAGGCTGCTTGTTACCAACTGTGAATCACAAATATAAGCAGGTTGATTTATGTAAAGGATGTATAAAGACAAAAAATATGCATATGGGAATAACTGTATTTATGGATCAGCAATTCAATATGAAAGAGAAAAATGACTTTTAAGGAGCAAGTTATGGTGGAAAACAAACAAAAAGGGCTGCTTTGCATAAATACAGATATAATTACATGTCCAGTGTGACTCGGGCGTCCCGGGAGAGTCAGTGCCCAAACAGGAGTCACAGGAGACACACATTCGACCCTCGAGTTGGGAAGATTCCCTGGAGGAGGAAATGGCAGCCCGCTCCAGTATTCTGGCCTGGAGAGTCCTATGGACAGAGGAGCCTGGTGGGCCATAGCCCCTGGGGTCGGACACAACCGGAAATGAGCAGGCCCACGTGGTGTGACTCATCCCAGTGCTGCTTGTATGTCTACACTGGGGGACAGACTTGCGTGATAAGGATCAATTGAGTCTTATATTTTAATTGTGGCCCAGGTAATATATAGAAAAGGGCAACAAGTGTATGCCAGTTTGTAGTGACAGAAGATATAGAATTGCTCCTGAGAGAGGGGAAGAAGGTGAAGGCGGGACCATGTGAATGAATAGGAGTACTCTAAGAAGTGAAACTTCTGAAGTCTAAGATGGCATGCTGCTTCCTGTCTCTGAATTAGAAGAGGAGATTTCACTTGTTTAGCTGTAAAAACATTCAGTCAGTTAGGGTATAACAGCCTTTTATAATATTTATCTCTGTGTTACAGAAACAATTTGAGTTTTTGATTTCACAATGCCCCTGTATTTTTATATATTGCTGTTACAAGTAATCTATTTTGTAGCATTCCATATAAATAATAAGCTGTAACTTTAAACTCATTGTTTCCCATTCTTGAGTTACAAGTTCTTTTAATTTGTTGATGAAAATTGATGGATCAAAATGGAATTTTGATGGTAAAGCCTCAGGTCATAAAATGCTTCATTAACATATCACATAGAATAGCACTTTCAATTTCTGCATTATTCTAAAATGTAACTGAGTTTATAACAACATTATTCTTTGCTGTGATGGAAGCAGCACAGTACATTGATTAGCATGATTGTGGATTGATTAGATTTCATTTTACATTGATGAGTCAAAAGGGAAAAGCAAAGGAAACTGTGCTGACTCTGAATTTTTGAAATGGCAAGTGAAACAGTCTCTGTTAACCAAGCGGTATTTCCTATTCCCTAAAAGTCCATTCTAAATTCTATATTATAAATACCATAGGGTAGTGAACCCTAGTAAAATAAAGCAGTAAAACTTGAATACCTCATCTAGCGTGATTTGGGGAGGATTACCTCAAAGGAGACTAGAAGTTATTCCCCACAGGAAAAGAATGCATCAGCCTTCACCATGAGCTATCAGAAGCTTTGCCAGGAGTGACATAGAAATCAGAACAGCGAGATTATATTTGATATTCTGATGATCACCAACAAATCTGTATGAGTACTGGGCTACTCCAGTTTACACGTGTACATTCAGCAACCGATTCTTGAATACCGATGTGTGCCAGGCACTCCGTTGGCCTCTGAGGATACAGTGAAGAGCAAGATTTTCTTCCTAGAACACTTTTTCATAGTCCGGTATGACTTACTTTCTCAGCAACAATTGATCATTTCTTTTTCTATTCCCTTGTTTTCCTTTGGTTTCAAGGTCATAGCACTGTCTTGTTTTCCTTCCTAATCTCTCCAACTTTTTTGTTACAACCTCAGTAAATATTTTCTTTTCCCCTAATTTTAGAGTTTTCAAAGATTCTGCCTCAGAATAGCTCCCAACAGTCAAATACAAAGAGATGAATCCTGATCTTGTCTCAGGATCTTATTTACTTTTGATATCTTTACCCAGACACGAGAGTTACTGGCATTCCAAAAAAGTATGTTATTTCCCCACAAAACTTGTTCTTTCTAGTTAGTTTTATAACTGGCTTCATAAAGTTGCTTTCCCTTAGTTTCAGGTTTTTGGAATTAACTTTGAGCCACCCCCCCTCCTTGTATTACTTGTAACTAATTATCAATCATGGCAAATGCTACCTAATTTCCATTCTCAGAGACTCTCTTCTAATCTTAAATAGTCTTAAATAGTCTTGCTTCAGTTTATGGCATGATAAAATATTAGCTCTTCTTTACACACATTTTTTCCTTCCCATTTTAAATTCAAACATCTCAACTCTTCATTTTTAAAGTACAACTTGTCATATCACTTCCACATACTTTTTAAAAAACATTAACAATAATAAAATTCCTGATAATGCCCCACTATCTCCTGAAATAAGTGGTTTTCCTCACAGCATGTGAGACACTCTATAATGTAGTTACTCAGTGCTTCCCAAGTCATGTATCAAGAGCTGTGACGAGTCTGAAATTTTACCCTGATTTTAGTGGCAAGTCTTAAGAATGCCAGAGAAACGCCTAAGACTTCTGCTTCAGACAAAGGGCTGCATTACCCAGGGCACAGCAGGCGCATGGACTTCTTGTCCCTCCTCCCTTTCAAGTCCCCAAGGCAACCTGGAGCTGCCCAGCTGGGTGTTGTACACACAGGGGACTCGCAGCTGAGAGACTCAGTTTAAGGAAACTTGCACTTCTAAAAGAGGACATTTTGCTAGCAAACCTGCTCATCGTTTGTTCCTTCCTTCTGTATCTAGCTGGGAGTCCCCATTCTAACTCCAAGCCAATTCTAACTATAAGTCTGAGGATATGGGAGCCTGCTGATACAAGCCACAGAGATCAGTTTCCCAATAAATCCATAGATGATAGTGTTGGCAGAACATAGCAGGCAGTTCATACAAAACATATCCTTCTACTATCATCAGATGATCAGCTCATAATCTTGGAGTGGCGAAAGGTTAGTGGCTCAGCTGTTGGCAGTGGGAGTAGACAAGTTAGCTGGCTGAGAAGACGTTGTTTTTAGTCCGTTCGTACCATGCATGGTCTGCATCTCTGCGGCCATTGCCATTTTGTAAGTGGACCCATTGGGTAAATGTTGGGTTTATTTGGCAAAGCTACTGACTTAAGTTCACAGAAGTCACCATGTCCCTGACTGTCATGAGCACCCACTGCTCTCTGGGTGGCATTTTCTTGGAAACATGAATATTTCTCATAAGGGATTCCCTGGTGGCTTATATGGTAAAGAGTCTGCTCCCAATGTGGGAGACCTGGGTTCGATCCCTGGGTTGGGAAGATCCCCTGGAGAAGGATATGGCAACCCACTCCAGTATTCTTGCCTAGAAAATCCCATGGATGGAAGAGGTTGGCAGGCTACAGTCCATGGGGTGGTGAAGAGTTGGACACGACTGAGAGACTTCACTTTATTTCTCATACTGTCTTGTTCCAGGAAGTCATCACACCTACTCCCCATCTCCCAGTCACCAGTTTCCCTAGGCCCTTGACTCCCCTGCCAATCAATAGTCATTATCCATTAGTCAGGCTACTATTGATCTGTGACTTAGATTGTTCCTTCACACAAACTGCACAGTCAGGTGTACCTGTTAAAATTCTATCCACTGGGATAATAGTCCTACATCATTTTTTTTGAAGCTATTCTTTATTAAAATAAGATGCAAAACTGTCTACTTACCAACATACAGTGCAGATCTTCTGTAAAGCAGGTCAATGGTTTTTCCTCTTCAATTAGCTTATTTCTTTTTTTTTTCTTTTTTTTTATTAGTTGGAGGCTAATTACTTCACAACATTTCAGTGGGTTTTGTCATACATTGATATGAATCAGCCATGGATAAAATAAGGCTCTAGGTGTGGATGAAAAAAGCTATGTTGAAGTAGTAAGACAAAGTATCATCCATCTGCTCTGGCAATTTGGGGCACCTTAAGCATGTATTCAACCCTCTCATTTATATTATACTTCTATTTTATGATAAAATGCTGGTGCTGTGCATGTCCAAATTTATGGTTCAGTGGGTCAGATAATATCCCATAAAGGATTGGCAGTTTAAATCACACAGTTATTTTTTCCGTGATCAAATGTTCAGTCTCTGCTAGGGTCTAGCAGCAGGCCAAAAATTGCTTTAAAACTGGATATTAATCAACAAAGAAGGGGGTAGACTTATTAAAAAATCTAGGAATATATTTTGTGATTCTCCTACTGGAACCACTTGTCAGAACTTTATTCTACATTACTATCTGCCTCCTACACTATTGAAACTGATGTCATAAATTCCAAGTGAGAGGGAAGCTCACACCAGTCTAGACCCCTGTAGAGCCTGTTTATATGTTGATTGCCATTTAAAACCGGCAACCTCACATATAGAAACCACACATAGTTTCTAGAAGCAACTTCAAACAAGACATATATCACCTCCCAAATCCAAAGAGATCCACTGAGAGTTGTGTCTTTCATCCTGATAGGTAGATGCAGCAACTTGGCTCTTGTTTTGGAGGGGTAGGCTAATATTCACCATACATGTAGACATTCTAGAAATTTCACAGTTTCACCTTCTACCTTTGGGGAAAATATGTATTGATAAGACCTCTAATGTGCTTACCACTCTTTGCTGAAGAATTGATGCTTTAGAAATGTGGTATTGGAGGAGACACTTGAGAGTCCCTTGGACTACAAGGAGATCAAACCAGTCAATCCTAAAGGAGATCAACCCTGAATATTCATTGGTAGGACTGATGCTTAAAGCTGAAACTCCAATATTTTGGCCACCTGATGTGAAGAACTGACTTGTTGGAAAGGACCCTGATGCTGGGAAAGAGTGAAGGCAAAAGGAGAAGAGTGCCGCAGAGGATGAGATGGTTAGATAGCCTCACTGAATCAGTGGGCATGCATTTGCACAAACTCCAGGAGATATTTCCATTTTCTTAGGAAATAATCACTTTTTAAAACTTTGAAGAAGATTTATGTTCTATAACTTTTTTTTTTTTAACCCCAAGAAACCTGGCTTTCCAATCAATATAGAGTCTAGTGGTCTCCAAAGTGCTTCCATCTAAGCTGAGTCAAAGGTAGTGCAAAACCATTACAGTGACTTTAGTTGTGCACTTTTCCAGCAACCTTAGAGGTTTTCCCTTGTAAGTATGTTATGGAAAAATCCAGGAAATGTTTCAATAATTTATTCTCTAAGTGAGCCACTGAGGAATGAGCAAATATAACCCCCATGCCTCCAAAGGCTCTGATTGTTCTTCCAGTCCCGTGGCCTACTGTGCCAACCTTGTCTCTGATTCTTAAGTGCTGCCTTCTGTCTTCTGCTGCTACAGTCACTTCCGTTGATATCAGGGAACCTAATTCCATTCATAGCATCCGTCACCACAATCTTCAGCCTATAGGATTCAGCCATAAAAGTACACTTCATGTTGAACACAGCTGATTTATTTTCATTAAAACTTTGTAATACGTATGCTCAGAATCTAGGCTTGCTCTTAGTCATACTTTTCTTATGACTTCAGAAGACAGAGTCTCTTGAAAACCCGTTTGTCTTTTTACTGAACCCCTTCCTTAACAATTCATTTTCCCTGTGTCTGCTCCCAGTATCTATAAGGTGAAGCATGACTATCGCCTTAAAAAGTTAAAACCTCTACCAGCTGATGTCGCATTGCCTTGCCTTCTGAACACTCTTCATTCCATATCATAACCAGTGATATTCTGAAGAATTTTGTTGACAGTGCATGGGATGGATCATATATGTCTTATTTACCAAAGCAAGAAGTTAATTATTTGCACCTTGCATATATGAACATGCCAAATGTAGAATCCCATGTTGAGATTCTGCTCCCTAGTAGCCTTCTAGTGCCCTGGTACCTAAATATGTATCAGTCCCATCCCAGAAGGAGGCAATAAGCTCAAAGTAGGATAATCTGAGGATAATTTATTTACCAAGAAACGAACTATAAAATTTTGCATATACTATATTTGAACTGAAACCAGTAGTGCAAGAATTCAGACCAGAGGCGTAGACCTGTCATCAGTTTTTGGTCCAATCAAGACAGAGTCACTGAGGCAGACCACACCGTAAGGCAGAGCAGAGCGCAGTCAGTTCAGACAGCCCCAGATAACTTTCTAGTGAGAGAACCAGACCTGAAACGTTCTCACTCACCTTTTTTTTTTTTTCCATCTAATCTCAGGCTTGGAATCCTCATGGGTTGAATGCAACAGTATTTCAGAAAGCAAAGAGCTCTTTGACATAATCCGTGCAGTTCAGCTTCCTAGCACAGAAAACAGGAAGAGAAGAAAAGGATTACCATTAACTAATAACAGTTATTAAACCTCCTACCCTGTTCACCCCAAGGCTGTTAAAGAGAAAAACAAAGAGAGACTTTTGAGTAATTCCTCTCAACAGGAAGTTCTTAAAATGTTAACCACTCCGGTATCAGATATCAAGGCTGTAGGTTAGCTGCATCAGATCTTGTTTCTGGAATAAGTCAGTTAAATTCCCCCAATTTTATGCAAATATAGAGCAATAAGACTGCTATTCTATTCAGACTAAGTATAAAAGAATCTTTGACTTAATGCTAATGCCTCTCATGACACTATAAGTATTCAAACCTGGTGAATTAAGAGCCTGGTTGTCAGTAAGTACTGTGAGTATCTCTGAGAGAGAGAAAATTGATCACTTTCTTACCCACACCTCTCTAAGATTTTGTATTATAAAGATGTCTCAGGATAAACCTGGTTTAGCCCAGCTGAAATTTAGAAGTAGGAAAAGTCAATGAAGTCTCTGAAATAGAAATACACTGAAGGAGTTTAAGCTTGCCCCAGTGAAAGGATCCAGTTTTGTGAAGGGTATTAATTAGCATATAATTATTTTGATCAGTGACCCATATAAGGGGGCTTCTCTGGTGGCTTAGCAGTAAAGAATCCTCATGCCTATGTTGGAAGCTCGGGTTCAATCCTAGGTCAGGAAGATCTCCTAGAGAAGGAAATGGCAACCTCTTGCAGTATTCTTGTCTGGAAAATCCCTTGGACAGAGGAGACTGGCAGACTACAGACCATGGAGTCAGAAAGATTCAGAAAGGACTCAGTGACTAAATAACAACCACCACTACAAGAGCAAATACACATTGAAAATAGAAATCTTAATTCTCCTTGTTGAAAATAAGCAAAAAACTTTTCATTTCCCCTTTCTTAGAGCATTGACTTTAGAAACTTTTAAGTTCTGTGTCTTTCAACTATATGTAAATATTTTAAAAGCTAAATAAATCTTCCCAGCTTTAAGGCCTAGGAAAGGCTTCCCTGGTAGCTCAGCGGTAAGAATCCACCTGCAAGCAAGGAGACGCAGTAGACTTGGTTTAGGTTCCTGGGTCAGGAAGATCCCCTGGAGGAAGAAATGGCAACCCACTCCAGTATTCTTGCCTGGAGAATCCCATGGACAGAGGAGTCTGGCTGGCTATAGTCCAAAGGGTTGCAAAGAGTGATGCAACTTAGAAACTGATGCAACTTAGAGAAATTGAAGGCCTAGGAATACCTCTCTCAAAGACCTGGGATCCATCTCTTCAAAATGCACTTATCGAGGAAAATAATATATGCTCTGCCTTCCAATTTCCATGAAAGGAGGGCAGAAATTGAACTTAAAACAGCCATCTTACTCCAAAACTGCCTCTTGTCATAAAAGCTTGGGATGCTTAATTTTCCTTTATATAAAGCAGTTAACAAACATACATGGTCACTATAGTTATATAAGAGAAACTATACTTGAAGAATAATACTGGTAAATCCTCTTACTTTGGGACTAATTAATGTTTTTCTTGAGAACATGTATGTACATGCTTGCATCTATAAAGAGTGATGATCTCAGGCGGCCATGGAGTGCTATCTTAAAGTGAGATCTTAGTTCCCTGACCAAGAACTGAACATGGGTCACAGCCTTGAGAACTCTGAATCCTAGCCACTAGACCACAAGGACCAGTGGGCTTGACAAGGGGTTTCATCCTTGTCTTCTCTGAAGAAAGAGTTCAGCAAAGAGGCAGAAAGTAGTGAAGCAGGTAAAGCATTTATTAGAGGAAATGTTGTGTGGGAAAACACATGGGCAGACTTGGAGAGAGAGTCATGTGTTTGGGCGACGGTTTAAGTTGTTTATATGGAGGCAGTTTTCTGGGTTCCATCTGACCACAATCTGACCAGATGACCAGTCATCTGGCTTTGACCTGCTTCATGCCCTTGTGTGGTCTGACTCAGGGATTGCCCACATGGTCATGCAAATATTTTAGCCAAGATGGATTCCAGCTCAAGGGTCTCCTGGAGTTTGAAGATATATTATGGGCTAGTGTCCTTTCTCTCTTTTGACCCTTGAGGAGCCTTTTGGCACATGTGTAGTTGAGAAGCTCTCCTTGACCTCAAGAATGAAAAATGTGGTCATCTTATCTTTTTATGCAAGCAAAGCCAGCTCCTCTTTGCTCCTACCTTTTTCTTTACCTTGAAATACTGGCAGGAGATGAGTTCCAGCTGCTTGCTGGAGCCCATCTACCTCCTACCTCAGTGAGATTTCTTTCAGTCTTCGCAGTCTCCTAGAAAATTTCCTATGATGCATATCACATTCTGGTTTAATGCTTATTCAATAACAAAATTGTTTTCTTCCTTTTCTACCTTTCTGGAAAGGTGTTACAGGTTGTGAGATTTTGTTTTTAATTATATTTCTGCCACACTTGTTATCGAGTAAATCGGGTCTCGCTACTCCTTGCTTTACAAAATCCATACTCAGAAATGCCAGTGAAAGAAAATGTGTCTTTAATCAGAATGCCAGCAGTCTGGAAAGACGTGGACCCAGCTTCCCCAGAAATAGCCTCTGAAGAGTTTCCTCGGTCATGAGAGTTTTAAAGGGAAATAGAGAAATATCTCATGAACAAGATAACACATAGAGGAAGATCACCAGAAGTCGAGGAGACTTCACGCAGTGGGGGATATTGATGACCAACAATCTCAGTGATAAGCTGAGATTACTCCTCTGTGTGTTAGTTGCTCAGTCATACCCGACTCTAGTCCATGGGGTCACAGAGTCAGACATGACCAAGCAACTAACACAGAGAGAGAGAATCTAAGTTTATCCCTGAGATAGTTAATCCCCCACTGCGTGAAGGCTCCTCAACTTCTTGCGGTCTTCCCTTACCCTGTGTGTTATCTTGATCACACAGTTGTTCAGGAGATTATTAAAGAGGAAGCTGGGGAAGGGATCTAGTCATTTGTTAATTACCTATTCTTCATTTCTACTCCTTTAATGTATG
Source organism: Dama dama (assembly GCF_033118175.1). Taxonomy (NCBI): domain Eukaryota; kingdom Metazoa; phylum Chordata; class Mammalia; order Artiodactyla; family Cervidae; genus Dama; species Dama dama. The sequence continues at coordinate 12,020,656 of NC_083707.1, forward strand.
CAATAACTGATAGATTAGACAAGGTATTGTGTGACTGAAAAAAATTGAAAGTTGTGCCTGGGCAAGAGATGAGTAGAGCATGGGGCTGCCTGGCTTAAAACTTAGTTACAATATAGCTTTGCTAAAGTGACAATAAAAGGGGCTTTCTGCTGTGGGTTCTTTCCTGTAAGGAGGTGCTTAAACATCCCCATGTGTCAGAACATCATTCCATTTTTATGGGATTGAGGTAAAGATCCATCTTCTGTAACTTCTCCATGCTGACATGGGGTACCATACTCTCAGAGTGGAAGATGCCAACATGGATCTGTAGCATCTCTTTGCTGATAATTTTAGTTGCCCATTTACATACATGAACAGAGCAAGCTACAATTATTTTAATGCCCACAAATATATTATAAACAATGGCAAAGAACCTGTCTGCCAGTGCAGGAGACATAAGAGATCTGGGTTTGACCTTTGGATTGGGAAGATCCCCTGGAGGAGGAAATGGCAACCCACTCCAGTATTCTTGCCTGAAGAATCCCATGGATAGAGGAGCCTGGTGGGCTACAGTCCATGGGGTTGAAAAGAGTCAGAGGCAACTGAAGCAACTTAGCATGCATGTTAATCTCATTCTCTCAAGGCCAGTTTTTGGAATTGCAGTTGCCATAGATTCAGAACTGCTCAAGTTGGGGCAATTAATGTCATGGCTGCAGTCTGGTCATCTTGTAGCTAGCTTCCCTCCCTGGCCCTCCCCCACCTCCCGGTGGCAGTTACGGTATCTGTAAAACAACTCAGGAATATGTATCAGACCCTGAGTCTGTGACTATATTGTTCTAATCATTAACTGCTAGGTTCCACATTGCCATTGTTCTTTGGAGAATAAGTGCTGACAATAATGGTGTAAACTTTGAAATTTGAAAAGTAAAGAGGGAAGCACATTTAGCCAAACCATAGTAATTCATTTCTGTGAAGAACAAAAGTGCCTATACCAGAGTCTAGAAATAAGACCCTCATCTCATAGCTTTCTCCAGGCGCAATAACAGAATTTACGAGTGACAGCATGATGTTGGTAATTGAACAAATTGGAATGCTCTGGAAAAAATTATCCCTGGCTTTGGGTCATTACAAGAAGAAATAAAAGAAAGGAAAAGAAAAAGAATAATTCTGTCAGACTGGATAAGCCATTTCTGGGACAATTACAGATTAGAGCTTTCAAGAAGAAGACACTTGACTGTTTCTTAACAATAGGTATCTATTCCAGTGTGTAATTGATATTTGAGAAAATGATGGAGATATGGATTTATTTTGTGCCCAGAAATATAAAATGATACATACTGGCTAAAACTGACAACTGAGTTTTTTCATCTCTGGGCCTTTGATTCTGTTTGTCCTCAACCTGGAATCAGCTTCTGTTTCCAGCTTTTCATTTATACATTGACATTCTTTCATTTATGTCAGTTTTAGATAACTGCAATCCTATGAAGCTTTCTCTGGTTGCCCACTTGGGAGTGATCTTTCTACAAGACCCAACATGTGGTATAAATTTTCTATGTGCTGTTTTCATAGTCAAGTAAAGTTAGGTTTATTTAACAGGCTGTAGCATGGGAGAGGGCTTCCCTGATAGCTCAGCTGGTAAAGAATCCTCCTGCAATACAGGAGACCCTGGATCAGGAAGATCCCCTGGAGAAGGGATAGGCTACCCTCTCCAGTATTCTTAGACTTCTCTGGTAGCTCAGACAGTAAAAAAATCCACCTACAATGCAGAAGACCTGAGTTTGATCCCTGAGTTGGGAAGAATCCCTGGGGGAGGGCATGGCAGCCCACTCCAGTATTCTTGCCTGGAGAATCCCATGGACAGAGGAGCTTGGCAGGCTACAGTCCATGGGGTTGAAAAAAGTTGGACATGACTTAGCGACTAAGCACAGCACAGCACAACGTGGGAGAAGGTACTCTTAGAAGAGCCTTGACAGTGTCACGTAAAGGGCTTTGGGTTTGTGCTGGGTGATTCCGGGAAGGCAACAGGGAGGCAAGAGCCAGTTCTGTGTTGGACAGTGCGAGAAGGGGGAACACTTATGATGGTTTATCTTAGTGCTTATCTAGATAGCAAAGGGATTAAAGTGGAACTAGAGTTGTTTTCAGAAAAGAGTCGTAGTTATCATTTTTGTGGAATCAGAATAGCCTTGTCTGTTTCCTCTTCTGAGCCTTGCTTGTGTTCTGTTGGGAATATCAGGGCCTGATAGTCAGTGAGGGTTATTTTCAGTTTCTTTGGTTGTCAACAGGGCCTATTTCACCTCTTTAATTAAAAAGCTCAGTTTTGAAGTATGGTACTGAAGGTCTGAGAAAGGAAATGATGAATTTGAGGTCCCACAATTATAATTAGCAGTGTTGGTACAGACTCTTGAATTCTGGATCCTAACCATATCTCCCTTCAGCATGAAATTCTATATCCATGTTTCTCTGGGTTTGTTTTACACTTAACTGCTTAAGCCAAATGATCCCTTTTTTGACATGGTGCAATTTTCCAGATATTTTCAAAACTCAAGACTCTGATTAAAATAAATTTTTAATGTGTGAAAATCATCCTAACTGCTTGGGTGAAAACCTTACCTTTCTTTGTCATAAGTATCTAGGTAGTCTACAAAGAGAGCGTAAGAAGGATTCACTATAGTGAGCCTATAATGTAGCCATTACAACTTTCTAATATTGATGGTAGAAAAAAGATACATCTTCTATTTCTCTACTGGGTATCTTCAACACCTCGATCAGTATAATGGTTCTGGGTGGTTGACAACTTGATTAATCTGAGTAGTCTCTGATCATAAACACACTCAAACTCTTTTTACTCTAAAGGATTTTCTGTCTCCTTTGTGGATAAGATCAATCAAAATCAGGATAAACTGAGTAGCTTATAGTGGAAGAGCCGTATCTCAGTACTGAGAAATGCTCTGTCTTTTCTGGCTCATCTTAGCTTTTCTCAGTGAATAAAAGCTAATAAAATACCCTTTAAAATATCTAAGAAGTAGATCTATATTCTGATATTTTACATGGTCTTCAAAAAATATCTGGGATAATTCATTGTCTGTTTCTTATTAATAGTTATATGTTAGAGATTAGCAAAATAAATGTTTTATGGTACCAGTATTATTATACATAATGCAAAAAGCAATTATTTACTTAATTTTCCCCTTCAAAACACTTGCTTTGTCAGTTTGGTTCTTTACTATCTCTTAACCACTACATCCAATAGACCATTAACTGCTTATGAACTGTCCCAAGTATTTTCTAGAATCCATCATTTTCCTAAACATGTCTGCTTCAGGCATATTATTCTTACTGATTTAATCTCTCAGCTTTCTCTTTGCAATGTTGTTATTGTTTAGATGCTAAGTCATGTTTGATTCTTTATGACCCCATGGACTGTATCCCACGAGGCTCCTCTTTTCATGGTACTTCCCAGGCAAGAATACCTGTGTGGGTTCCATTTCCTTCTCCAGGGGATTTTCATGACCCAGAGGTCAAACCCATATCTCCTGCATTGGCAGCTGGATTCTTTACCACTGAGCCCCCAGGGAAATCCTCTCTTAGCCATGATCCCACATCAATCCACCTTCTAAAGAAAAGCATCCTCTACATGAAAAATATCAGCATCACTTTACTCCCTTCAGATTAAAGTCTAAAATTACTTAGGCTTCATAACAGGCACTGTCATGATGTCCAAAACTTCATCCCCACCCCATATTCAGTCTCCTCTCTTTTTGCACATCACCTTCTAAAGGTACAAAGCTGCTCTAGAGTTTCCTGACAGCACTAGACCAACTCACATCTTTGTTCACTGGTGTGGCTCCAGCTGAAGAGTATTTTTTCTACTTTTTTTTTTTTTTTTAATCATCCAACTTCTACTCATCTTCGAAAATTCCAGTCTGGTATTTTTCTTTTGGGGCACAGTACACAAATGCATCTGGAAGTGACCCTTTTCCTGCTACTCTAAATTCACTCATAATATTGGCCTGGTATATTTGGTTGGCATATGTTTTGTTTTGTCTGTTTCTCTGCTACATGTCATGAAGCGTGTCCTATTTATTTATTTATTTATTTATTGTTGTTCAGTTGCTAACTCATGTCAGGCTCTTTGCGACCCCATGGACTGCAGAATGCCAGCCTCCCCTGTCCTTCACTATCTCCCGGAGTTTGCTCAAATTCATGTCCATCGAGTCGGTGATGCTATCCAACCATCTCATCCTCTGTGATCCCCTTCTCCTCCTGCCTTCAGTCTTTCCTAGTATCACGGTCTTTTCCAATGAATCAGTTCTTCTCATCAGGTGGCCAAAATATTGGAGCTTCAACTTCAGCATCGTCCTTCCAATGTATATTCAGGACTGATTTCCTTTAGGATTGACTGATTTGATCTCCTTGCAGTCCAAGGGACTCTCATGAGTCTTCTCCAGCACCACAGTTCAAAAGCATCAATTCTTTGGCGCTCAGCTTTCTTTATAGTCCAACTCTCACATCCACGCATGACCACTAGAAAACCATGGTGGTGGTGGTTTAGTCGCTAAATCATGTCTGACTCTTGCGACCCCATTGGAGCCAGACTCCTCTGTTCATGGGATTCTCCAGGCAAGAATACTGGAGTGGGTTGCCATGCCTTTCTCCAGGGGATCTTCCCAACCCAGGAATAGAACCCAGGTCTCCTGCATTACAGGCAGATTCTTTACCAACTGAGCTACCAGGGAAGCTGTTTTCACTTTTTCCCCTTCTATGTATTACAAAGTGACTGGACTGGATGCCATGATCTTCATTTTTTTTAATGTTGAGTTTTAAGGCAGCCTTTCCACTCTCCTTTATTTATGTATTCATTTATTTCAGTATCCTTTATTTATTTATGTTATCTCTAGTTAAAAGAACAATGCCTAAAAGAGAGGAGGCATTCAGATATTTATGAACTTTACTAAAATCAGCATTTTCGTAGCATATTTTCCATGCGTCTTATTGTGTGTCCTTATCGTTTTCACTGTTACTAATATATTTTAATATATATGGTTCATAATACAATTGAGTTCATAATACTTAATACAGTTAAGTTAGATACACTTTTCCCAGCACAGCACATATATCATGTACTCAATGAATATTTGTTATATGAACTTATGAGGAAAAGAATCACAATGCCAGAATTACTGAAATAATGTGCAACTATATAAGTGAAATCTGAATGAACTATTTTGGAAATACAAACTAAAGAAAGAGACAATAATTGAGACTAGTGATGTGATTTCCATGGAGAAAATCAGAATAGAACCACCTCCTTATTTTTATTTTGTTTTATTTATAGTTTTTCTATTTTATTTCTCGTTTCTTTGTTTTTCCCACTTGTTTTGTGATGAAATAATGGAAGGCACTCAGGAATCCAACTGTTTGAACTCAACAAGGAGTTTAGTTCCTATGGATCTCAGTTTATTCACAGTTAAATGAAAGAACAAAATTTTTGTCTGAAGTTTCTTGATGTTCTAACCTTTTTCTAAGTCTTGACTCCATCTCACCTCACCGTTAGTAGCCTTGATGACTGCTGAGAGGTTCTTTTCTTTTAATGGGATAAAGAAGAGGAAATAAATAAAAACTGTACCAAAAGAGTTTGAAACAAAGACAAATATTTGTCTATCTACAATTAATGCATTTAATATTAAAATCTGCACATTTAACTTCTTGACAATAAAACCCTTAATAATTAAGTTCAAGCTCTTCTTTCTCTTAAACTGACTAGGATATTATATTTTTGTATTGATCATAAATTATTCTGGTGAATGGTTTTCCTGCCCAAAATAAACTACTCCAAATTTGCATCCAACTGAAAAACAGATATTTTGCCCCCAGACTTGACATGGTTGCTGAAGTGAACATGCTCATTGGATTTGGCAGCATAGGCATTATAGTCAAAAATATGGAAAAGGTTTTTTTTTTTTTTTGATGGCTTAATCTTTCCATCATCTTTAGAGTGCTTAGCTAGTTCTTTCAGAGTTCTACAAATAAAGGCAGATTTTATATTATTGCAAAATATCTATATTACTTAAGGGTGCAGAACCAAGTTTTGCCAGACCGAGTTTGTTAATGATACTGAGGACTGGGTCACTCGACCGGTCATCAGCCATGTGACCTGGTGACTGTGCTCCCTCCGGTTCTGTTTTACTTGACATAAAGAAAGAAAGCAGATGCTTTTCATAGTGCTTATTTCATTGCCAACATCCATGGCCTCTCAGTATAGAAGGGGGAATAGAAATGAAGCTTCACACTAGCATTCTATGATGGTGAAATGAAAGGGGAAGAGGTACTTGTCTCAAAGCCTGCAGCTCTTCCCGACATGTGAGGTTATGTTTTCCTTCCCGTCAGGGTAGAGATGGCATTTCAGATGACTGATCTAAGAAGTGGTAGGTACACACATAGCTGAAGACCATGGACTTAGTCATTCCAAGCAGAACTATGCTTCCATCCTCTTGGTTATATACTCAACTAGGTTAACTTTTTCATGCCATCCCAATTACTCAATTATACTTTTTCAAATTTGAAGGCAATACGAGTATTCATTTAGCACAAGAAATTGTATTAAATGTTTAATATTATTGATGACTATATAATATAGACTGATCATACGTAAAGAAAGTCAGGCTTTTAAGTAACCCCATCCTCACCCCAGAACTTTCTGTCTGCACTAAGGACATAGCATATTATCAACAAAACCATATAGATACCATGGAGTCCTTCTCATTAGAAAGAGACTTTAGTGCCCAATCCAAACAATATTGGAAATAAAAGGGTACATTTTGAGGAATGAGTGATGGCAATCCCAGCATTGGATCCAGAAAAATAAAAATGAAAATAGAAATGTCTCTAATTCCAAAGAATTTGGGTTTGACTTTAAGAAAACATTCTTCTTGATTGTGGTGTCATTTTTTAAAAAAAAAATTAAACACCAGGACTATGAATTTTATATGCTCTGACTAAACCTGACATAAATTGGAAGAACTAGTATGAAGTAAGTGGATACAGTGATGGAGAGATCTTTATAGTTTTTGTTCACATACCTTCTTTCAAATTGAAGGATGACTGTTGACTTTTAGGCTAATTAGCTGAATTTTCTGAACCTGTTTCCTTATGATCATTGTAAGGATTATAATACAATCTTACTGGGAAATTGTGAGGATTGAGTAAAATTGAATGTAGACAGTGGTATAAATTGTTAGCTTTCTTGATCCAGTAGATAAAATATGTTCTATAGTCACTGGTGATTTCCTTGAGAGACAGTGAGGAATGTAAGGGAAAGCCAGTTTTTGAGGATAAAGTCATGAATTTCATTTTTACATAGCTAGTTTTCATTGCTTAACTGCTTTATCACAGAATTCTTCCTCTACCCTGGTTCAAAAATATGTGAGAAGATTTTGAGTCATTTGGTGAGAAATGATCAAATGACTAGAGTAAAAGTATATGCTCTGCCCCTTAAAGAGTAATTCAAGGGACATAAACAATAAATATGGTTAAATGTACTGTTTCAAAAAATTGGTTTTATTTCTTGCTTATAAATATACTGCTTCCATTGATACCTATTGATTTAGGGCATTCTATTTATTCTTAAAATATTCAGATATAGCTAACAGATTCTGATTTTTGATGTAAAAATTCTTCCATGTGTAAATATTAACATGCTTTTAAGGTTAAAAATGAAAATCACAGTAAAGATATAAAATAATATACATATTAATATTATGTACTATATAGAATTTATATTAGATTTTATCATGTTAATACTCAAATTATCAGAAGTACACTTAATAAATGTCTACAATATTGTGAACATTTTGTGGATTAATAAAATAACAAGTAAGCTCAGTGACATTATACACATGGAAATATATATTCTATGAAATAATTAGATGCATTGATTTTGTTTTCCTTTTTCTGTCTTCATTTTTAATCTGCATAGTATTAAAATCTGCACATTTACCAATCAAAAACTCTATCAACATGTTATTAAAACCATATATGGCATCATACTGACTGTGTTTAGAAGATCTTTGCATTTTTGTTAAATTCAGAGACAGCTTTGTGCGGCACGGTAGAGGAACAGATGGTTACAAACCTGGGCGAGTAACACTTCCTAAACTTGTCCTTCACAGTTCCCTCACTGCTTTATTTACTTTCACATTTTACTGATTACTTCTATCTTTATGAAAGATCTATTAAATTCATATTATTGACAAGTGACCTTTGTAATAAAATTCTTATAATGAGAAATGTATTTCATTGTGACTAGTAAGTTTTATACATTATACTTCATGTACTATATATCCCAAATAAAGGTTATAAAGTTTTTAATGTGACTTCAGACTATTAGGAGTTGAATGTTACCAAGGTTATAACAATAGGCTTATGAAAAGATAGCAAATAGTTTATCTACTTTTTTATAAATTCAGATTGGGAGAATTTCTTGATCTGCTGTTTAATAAGTATTATAAATTAAATGCTCACTGAAAAGTAAAAAAAAAATGCAATCAAAATGAAATTTACCTAATAAAAAATATAAAAGTAGAGTTTAAGATATCTGTTATTCTTTGCTTAGTTTATCTCAAAAGACCTCTCTACATGGTTATTAAAGTATAGGTGAGTCAATGCAGTATATTGCAGATTTTTTATTGTTCCTAGGCATCAACCGATAATATTGTTCTGGCATTTTGTCTATCCTGTAAAGAGAACTTAATCTGAATATTTTGCACTCTGCAATCAGTATCTTTACATAGTTTAAGATTTCAAGAATATGAAACAGAAAAGAAATCAGTACCAAAATAGTCTGGACTGAGAAGAAACATTCAAGCACTATCTTGTATATTTTTCAAACATCTGACTTCATCTAATACAATACTTGTGGCCTGATTGTCTGATTTTTCCCTTAACAAATTATCCCAGTATTTAGTGTTGTTAAATAATAATCATTTTATTACATACCATAGTTTTCATTTTGTCAGTTTTTTGTGTTTTTTTAATTAGAGATTTGTATGTGTGGCCACTCCCTCACTCTGTGAAGCATCCACTGAGGTCACGTACTGGTAATCGGTGGGCTGATGGATTGGCAATGGAAGGTGTAAATTGGCTCTGTTCACATCTTGAGGGCCCTGGCAGGGCTAACTGGAACACTGAACTCAACTTGGATTATTGATTGGAGTGGCTACACATGACCTGTTCATCCAGATAGTCTCAGGGTAGTTGAAATTCGTACATGGCAGCTCTCTAACTTTGAGCTAGCCTTCCAAGTGACAGTAAAGGAAAATTGCCAGATTCTTAAGGCCTAGTCCAGGAAATTGACAGTGTTACACCTCTAGTGTTTTATTTGCAGATTTATGACAGAATGCAGCCAAATTCATGAAGAGAAAAATTAAACTCTCTCAGTGGGAGAAGTAGCAAAAATATTGTGGCTATTTTAATATACTAGTCTTTACACTGGTTACAAATCTATTTACATCCCTCCCACATGAAAAACAATTGTTATATCAAAGTGGCATAATTTGAGGTGGCATATTCTACTATGCTTCACTCAATTTTAAAGTACATGTGACCCTTGAACAACACAGCTTTGAACTGCATAGATCCAGTTATACATGGATATTTTTCAATAAATATAGTACCTGTATTTTTGTTTTACAGATCTTTAAATCAGTATGGGGAAATTTTTTGTGTTTTCACTCCATTAGAGATCACAATATGTGGAATAAATAGAATTGGGGTTTGAGTCTTGATGTTATCTAAGCTGTTTCAGTGTCCTGCCCTTGGGTGAGTCATTTGTCAATTCCTTTGTTTTTGAAGCAGAGAAAGCAGTTTGAGGATTTTCTATTGAATGACGGGGTTAGCATTCGTAACCCCCTCATTCTTCAAGGGTCTACTGTAGTCTTAATAGCTCTTCTGCAGGTAGTGCCTGTTTAAAACAGGTTTTATCCAAGGAAACAAATGAATCTTTGCTTTGTCTGCTCTAGGCTCATCACTTTTTTGGAAGGAACTGGGGTTCTTGTTCTGAAACTTTTCTCTCAGAGTCAGCCTTGGTAGTTTTACACAGATCGTATGTTATGTGTTTGTATGACTTTGGGCAGAAACCAACAGAGATTATGGAAGGAAATGCTAAATGAAAATAGGAAACAAAACATAAAACCAGTGCTACACTGCTTTTTTTTTTAACTCTAGGGTACATAAACCATAAGCCATGGCAGGTTTATGCCATTAAGCGGGTGTAATATGCATCTTGTGGTTAGAAGTTCTGCATTTGTGTATGGCTGGGAGCACAGTTATGCAAATAATTCAAGTCTCAATTCTTTTCTTGATAGCACATGAATTGAGTTGGGATACACATAAGAGTTCTCCCCCAGCCATAGACCCTGCTATGCCCTTCTCTCTTACAAGAAGAGTTTAAAGTTAACACCGAATGCAGTTGGATTTTGTAAATGATAATTAGCATCATCTGTACCATGCAAGTTATGTATTTTGGCATTAAAAGGCTACTGTGATCTAGTAATATGGAGGGCAAAATTAAGCCCCGTTTAAAAAAGAGGTATGCAAATGTGGGGTGCTGTGACGAGCTTGAACAGATGTTTGAAAATATAGCTGAGTGTGTTTATTCATTCTAAATATGTTTACATAATGTATTGTATGCTATTTTCTCAAGCACATTTGCATGGAAATGTATGTACGGTCCTGATTCTGCCATCTTTAATCATGTAAAACTGCCACTGGCTTCTGGTGGAATTACGCGCATGTCAGTTGTGGCAGAATCGGGCCCATGGAGAAGGTCTTGCAATCAGCGGAGCAAATGTGGCCATTACCACTGCGTGTTCAGTTACACAACAGTGTCTGCAGGCAAAGATTAGCAAGGACTTTATAAGTCTGGAAGGAGATTTATAGATAGTACTCTGAATTACTCAAAGAAATTTAATTGTTAATTAATGTACACTTCAGTTGTTTCAGGTAAATTAATGCCATGCTATTTTTTTTTTCCTAAATCAATCTCTAATGTTAAATTTCTCTCTCACTTTCCTTTTACAGACACCCACATACATCCTTCCCATATGTCTTAGTTAATGACTTGAGGAGTGGAAGAAACACTGATTAACCATCAAAATCCTTAGAAGGTTATCTCCCACATATTAGGTGTAGAGAGCATATAGCAAGGAAATGAAGAAATTGCTTTATTTAGTTCTTTCTTTGTCATATTTCAGCGACTATTAGCTTGAGAGATTAAGTTTTTTTTACAACTGTGAATATATCTTTTTGAAGACTGGAGAATATACATTGTTCAGTAGTGATTTTAAGTAATTGTAATAGATTTTTAAAAAAAAAAATTGTTGGATTCATTTGCTCAATAAAAACATATGTAGCAAATTCTACATCCTAGGCTTTTCTTTTCCTTTTTTCTTTAGGTTACAGAGAAACTCTGGTGAATGAAGCAAAAAAGAAAAAAGTATGCCTTCATGAAATTTATAATCTTAAGAAATGTAAACAGACATTAAGCAAATTAAGATCAAGTGGTTATTATATTCAATTCTGTGAAAAAAATGGTACAGATGACCTTGCAAATAATTGCCAGGAAGACTTAATTTGGATTAGGGTATCAATGTAATCTCCTTGCAGTGGTGAACTTTTAGGCTGAGACCTGAAGGACAAATTTAGATTTAGGCCTTGGACTTCCATGTTGGCTGAGATGGTAAAGACTCTGCCTCTAATGCAGGGAGATCCAGGTTCAAACCCTGGGTTAGGAAGATCTCTTGGAGTAACCTGCTCCAGTATCCTAGCCTAGAATTTACTTGGACAGAGGCTACTGTCCATGGGGTGGCAACGAGTCAGATTTGACTGAGCAACTAACACTTTCACTTTCAACACTTTAGTATTGAAAGTGAAAGTGTTAGTTGAATCCGGCCCCATCACTTCATGGCAAATAGATGGGGAAAGAGTGGAAACAGTGGCTGACTTTATTTTTCTGGGCTCCAAAATTACTGCAGATGGTGATTTGCAGCCATGAAATTAAAAGACACTTTCTCCTTGGAAGGAAAGTTATGACCAACCTAGACAGCATATTAAAAAGCAGACATTACTTTGCCAACAAAGGTTCGTCTAGTCAAGGCTATGGCTTTTCCAGTGGTCATGTATGGATGTGAGAGTTGGACTATAATGAAAGCTGAATGCCTAAGAATTGATGCTTTTGAACTCAGGTGTTGGAGAAGACCCTTGAGAGTCCCTTGGACTGCAAGGAAATCCAATCTGTCCATCCTGAAGGAGATCAGTCCTGGGTGTTCATTGGAAGGACTGATGCTGAAGCTGAAACTCCAGTACTTTGGCCACCTGATGCGAAGAGCTGACTCATTTGAAAAGACCCTGATGCTGGGAAAGATTGAGGGCAGGAGGAGAAGGGGACGACAGAGGATGAGATGGCTCTGGATGGCATCACCGACTCGATGGACATGAGTTTGAGTAAACTCCGGGAGTTGGTGATGGACAGGGAGGCCTGGCGTGCTGCGATTCATGGGGTCACAAAGAGTCAGACATGATTGAACGGCTGAACTGAACTGATGGTAAATAGGTCCCATGTTCCAGGCAGATAGAATGATAAATGTAAAAGTTTTGAGGTGAGAAAACTGCTTGGAGAATCTAGGGGATGAGGAAGCAAATGTGAATTCTGAATTCATGGAAATGTTCAGAAAACTATCTGTGAATTATAAGCCAGGAGCCCAATATTTCACGTCCTTATTATCCTGTTTTAGAGTGTGACTTTTGCCTGAAAGCAATCGGAACTAAGAAACTTTTAAGTAGAGAACTGGCACAATTATATTTCCATTTTCAAAAGATATGTGTGACTGCTGTGTTGGAAATCAATTTGTGTTTTACAGGAGTAGAAGTAGGAAAACCAGTTTGGTAGATATTGCTATAATGATGATAACTTAAGCCAGTATAGTAAAAATGGCCAAGAAAGTGAATCAAATTGTTTTCAGAAAAATATTGAAATAAAAGTGAGCAGAACACAGAGATGTAAAAATATGCAGGATAAATAATTCAGAAAGGGTTATGCTGTCAGCTAATACACTGGTTTAAACAACTTGGTAAATCAATAAAGGCCTTATTTAGTGAGAAAAGGTGAAAGAGAAAGAAAAAACTCAAGACTTGACCCTTGTTTGAGAAGTCTGTGCTGCAGGCATATCCATGAAAAAGTACTAAAGAGAAACAGGATATGTAGGTCTGTACCTACCGTAGTAAGGGTATTTAGTTGGGGTTGTGAGTCGATGAGTCTTTGGCAGGTAGCTGGCTATGGATTGCTATGATTGTGATTGAAGTTCAACTGGAAGAAAAAAAAAACAACAACTAGAGACAAATCATGAGCTGTTTTGGACTGAATGGTGTGTCTGTCCCTTCGAAATTCACATGTTGAAGTCTTAACTCCCAATGTAATCGTGTTTGGAGATGGCACTTTCGGAGGTAGGCAGATTTATATGAGTTCTTGATAGCGGGTTTCTCATGATGGAATTAGAGTCCTTTTTTAAGTTTATTTTTTACATTAATTTTTATTGGAGTATAGTTGCCCTACAATGTGATAGTTCCTACTGAACAACAAAATGCGTCAACCATACATATATCCCTCCTTTTCTGCGCTTCCTTGCCATTCAGGTCACCACAGTGAGTTAAATACAACTCCCTGGGCTATACAGCACTTTCTAATTAGTTATGTATTTTATACGTAGTATCAATAGTGTATATATGTCAACCCCAGTCTCCCAATCCCTCCCACCTTCCCTTTACCCCTTGGCATCCATATATTTGTTCTCTAATTCTTTCTCTGTTTCTGCTTTGCAAATAAGATCATCTATACGTATATGCAGCACAGTCGTAAAGAATCCACCTGCCGGTGCGGCAGATGCAAGAGATGTGGGTTCACTCTCTGGGTCAGGAAGATCCCTGCAGGAGGAAATGGCAACAAATGTAGAATAACAGACACACAGAACTGGGACAGTGTCTACTTTTGTCCCCATTATCCCTAGGAAATAGCATACTCATTTCTACTGTTGATTATTGTCTCCCAAAGGGACCATCAATAAAAACACATTGATAAGGATAAAATTTAATTTGTCAGACGTGCTATGATATGGAAGAAAACCTCCTTAACATAGTCCCAACAGTGCTTTCAAGTGATGAAATTATGGAAAGATTGGTATAGGATTTAAGGGCCTTTGTTGGGTGGTTTTAAGGCAGGCCCTGCAAGCAAGGGAGTTGGCTGGTATTGGACAGTTTTGTAACATTATTTTTGGATTGAGAGGAATCTTCAATGCAAGACTTCATGGAGCTAAAATATATATTTTTTCGTCCCTAGACCTTAGGACATCAAACAAGGTATGGTCACAATTGAATAAAGGAATAGGAAATGCTCACTATCAATAAGCTAATAGGAATTATTACATTTTTATCCAACAAATGAGGATTACACATTTCACTGAAAGCTTAAAAGCATCTGTTTTAATTTAGCTAGAAGGAAAATTTCTATAAATTAAAAAAAAATACAGTGCAAACTATTGGACTACAGTATAAAGTTAAACTAAAATATTTATTTACAAAACATTGAAAACTTTAACAAGCAAACCTAGTTATTTTATAGCTATTAGTTATAAGTCACAGAGATGTGATATATAGCACAGAGAATATAGTCAATATTTTATGATAGTTTCATATAATGTCTATAAAAATATTGAATCAGTATATTTATACATGAAACTAATAAAATATTATAAATCAAATACTCTTTAATAAGTAAGTAGGGAAATAAATTAAAACTATTATCTCCCTGAATAACCTCATTGTACTTTTGATTTGCATTTCTCTAACAATAAGCAATGGTGAGCATTTTTCATGTGTTTGTTAGCCATCTGTATGTCTTCCTTAGATAAATGTCTATGTAGGTCTTCTGCCTATTTTTTTGATTGGGTTGCTTATTTTTCTGATATTGAGCTGCTTGTAAATTTTGAACATGTATCCTTTGTCAGCTGCTTTGATTGAAGTTATTTTCACCCATTGTGAGGGTTGCCTTTTCATCTTGCTTATGGTTTCCTTTCTTGTGAAACACCTTTTTGGTTGGATTAGATCTCATTTGTTTACTTTTGTTTTTATTTCCATTACTCTAGGAGGTGGGTCATAGAGGATCTTGTGATTTATGTCAAAGCATATTCTGCCTATTTTTTCCTCCAAGAATTTTATAGTTTCTGAATTTATATTTAAGTCTTCATTTTGAATTTATCTTTGTGTACGTTGTTAGGAAGTGTTCTAATTTCATTCTTTCGCACATAGCCGTTCAGTTTTCCCAGCACCACTTATTAAAGAAACTATCTTTTCTCCACTGTGCATTCTTGCCTCCTTTCTCAATGATAAGGTGCCCATGGTGCATGGGTTTGTCTCTGGGTTTTCTATCTTGTTCCATTGGTCTATATTTCTGTTTTTGTGCCAGTACCATACTGTCTTAATGACTACAGCTTTGTTGTATAGTCTGAAGCCAGGAAGATTGATTCCTTGACTATTCAGGGTCTTTTGTGTTTCCATACAGATTGTGAAATTTTTTGTTCTAGTTCTGTGAAAAATGTTGGTCAGGATGGCCATCATCAAAAAATATACAAACAATAAGTGCTGGAGAGGATGTGGAGAAAAGGAAACCCTCTTGCACTGTTGGTGGGAATGTAAATTGATACAGCCACTCTAGGGAACAGTATAGAGATTTATTTAAAAACTAGGAATAAAACTACCATATGAACCAGCAATCCCACTATTGGCATATATCCTGAGAAAACCATTCTAAAAGACATATGTATATACCCCAGGGTTGATTGCAGCACTATTTACAGTAGCCGGGACATGGAAGCAAACTAGATATCCATTGACAGATGAACGGTAAAGAAGTTGTTGTGCATACATACAGTGGAATATTGCTCAGTCATAATAGGAACAAATTTGAGATAGTTCTAGTGACGTGGATAAACCTAGAGCCTATTATGCAGAGTGAAGTAAGTCAGAAAGAGAAAAGCAAATATCATATATTAGCTCATATATATGGAATCCAGAAAAATGGTACTGATGAACCTATTAGCAGGGCAGCCTTCCCTCATAGCTCAGTTGGTAAATAATCTGCCTGCAATGCAGGAGACCAGGGTTCGATTCCTGGGTTGGGAAGATCCTCTGGAGAGGGAAATGGCAACCCACTCCAGTATTCTTGCCTGGAGAATCCCATGGACAGAGGAGCCTGGCAGGCAACAGTCCATGGGATTGCAAGGGTCGGACATGAGCTAGCAACTAAACCACCAGTGGAGACACAGACATAGAGAACAGACATGTGGACACCAGGGAGGAAGGGCGGGTGGGGCAAACTGAAAGAGTAGCTTGGAAACATATGCACCACGTATGTGAAATAGATAGCCGACGGGAACTTGCTGCATGACGCAGGGAGCTCAACCTATTGCTCTGTGACAACCTAGAGGGGTGGGATGGGGTGGGATGGGGTGGGCTGGGGTGGGAGGTAGGAGGAGGGAGGGACGTCCAAGAGAGAGGGGACACATGTATACCTGTGGCTGGTTCATGTTGATGTATGGCACAAGCCAACATAACGTTGTAAAGCAATTATCCTCCAATTAAAAATAAGTAAATTTAAAAAATCTCCCTAAATAAATAGCCCTTTGATTAACAGAAAACTAAAATTATTGTTTTTAAATATACGTGGAAAAACAGAACACTGTAAGTGGAAACCTATATAGTCTGACAGTGTTCCTTCCAAAATATCCATATTTTTAAATTAACATGTCAGAAAACATTTAGAATATGTTTCTCTCCTATTTCTCTGATTCTAGAAAAGAGGAGAAATGTAAATTTCACAGCTTTGGGCTAAATTATTTAAGTAATAGTAAAGATTAAGGATAACTTCAGCAGCATTTTTAAAACCTATATCATCTATCTATTTAGCCACCATTGAATGACACTTTTCCTAATTTTAGTCTCTCTAGCCATATCAGCAGTTGTGTTATTATTATGTAAATAACTTTAAAACAGAAATGTAAAGAGACTTTACAAAGCATTTCAAAAAGTGCATTGGCTTAATGAGAATCTTGATATCCTATTATACTCACAGGGCAAGAAATTGCAGTTATTTACCAAATCTTTCAAAATAAGGAAGAGCATATGGTTAAATCACAATCAATATGAATACATCTATTAAATGCTTATGAACACTGAGTCAAGAATGATGCTTAGCATTATTTTTATTTAAAATAAATAAAACAATCATGTCTAACAACAGCAGTATATAATATTGAATTTTAACTAAGGAGCAAGTATATTGCTAAATTATTTTATGCCTCTATAATTTTATCCCTAAATGGATATATTAAAAGTCAAAAGACAAGTCAGCTATCCTTGTCAAGAAGAAAAATTATATTCTTGCTAAGTTGTACAGACAAAATATAAATTTTCAAAATGAGTTAGTTAAGTGGTAATAATTGAGAATAATCATATCTACTATTAATGTAGAAATAAGAAACACAGATACATCCATTGCATACTGAACCCTTGAATTAACACAGGCATGTCCATTCTATATTTACTATATGCCCACTGTAGAGTAGGTTCTATTAGATTAAATGAGCAAAATCTAACAATTATCCCCAGGTTTCTTAAATCCTTAAGCTCCAACAGAGCTGAGCACTGCAAAGCAGAGAGCTGAGAAGCTGAAAATTATCACAGAGCATAAAGGCAAGAGTTCTGAGTTGAATACTCTATCTAATTTACCCCTGCTCTTTTTGTGTGAAGAATTTATAAAAAATGAGTTAATTTAGTCTGTTATCATTGGCAGCTACTAAACTCCCTGTTGCTCTAATAAGGGATATTCATGTTAATTTCACTTTGCCTCAGTTATTTCATGGAACAACAACATTCTCCTTTGGCTGGCAATACTTTTTGAAAAGTTAGTATTGCTGGAGAAGAATGGATACCATTTTAGACATTTTTAGGATTTAGTTAACAAAGAGCATAGAAAAGCATAGAAATAGAAAAGGGCAAAAATGTGCTGGATTTTAGGGAAGGAATGGAACAGGATATAGAGAAATGATGGGAAGGTAGTACATAAAAGAATTCAATGTGAAATGAGATTAAACAAGAAGGGAGAAGAAAGCATGATATTCTTTCACACTGTATCTGTAATGTAACACAATAAACTATCATGTGCATTTCCAAGATTAAATTTGCATCTCCAAATTATCAAAAATCTGAAATATGGTGTTTTTTTGCCCATCCTTTTTCCCTCATTAAAGCAAAATCAGCTGTTACATTTTGTGAATTTGTGTGGCTGACAATGGTGTTGTTAGAGTATATCAACTCTGGCTGATCCCCAGTAAAGCAAATATTTGGCATACTAGCTCAAAACACATGCAGTAAAATTTTGCTCTGGCCCTTTGAGAATTCATTTTTGGCATCTACTCTGTGGGCTTAACAGAACAAAATTTTAGCAGCACAGAAGCATTGTCACTTATTTTCCAAAGTAGAGCAGTGAAGTGGCATGCCATAAATCACAGATTTTCCTAACTTTGGATTTTATTAACTTTAAATGGGAATCTTGAGAGGCATAAGGGTTTCAACATTTTATTGTTGATAATCAAAGATGTTTAACATTACCAACTTCATTTTTTAAAAGAATTTTACTTTTGGAAATTCAATTTTTTAACTGACAAGAATGAAATAGAAGTTTCAAAATTTGAAGTTAATTAATTTTTATACCTACCCTAAACTAGGAAAGATAAACTTATGAACTTACAGTTATGAATAGTTCTTAATACTAAGTAACGCTTAGCTCTATATTGGAGTTAGAAACACCAGATATACTACTGGACTCCCTTTAAATATGAATTTATATTTGATATTTGGAATATATTTATATGAAAAATAAAGTTTGTTTATGTGAAATTTAAATTGATCTGGAAATTCTCTTTTATTTTTATTTGCTAAACCTATTGCAACTGGAATGAACTTATGTACCATCTAACCTTTATTTGCAGTTAAGTATTTGAAGATGATCATCACAGATCACAAAGCAGAACTGGACATATCAGCATTTGACAGACTTATAAAATGACTGACACTTTTCCTAAAATAGTACCTCATGTTTCTATACAAATTTCAAACTTATTTTTTATACAATTATAGGAATAATACTTTTGAAGGCAGTAAGTCAGAGATGATTAGAAATAAGATTTTAGTAAAGTGACCAAATACAATATAATTATATAACTATATTTTCAAATTTATCTTAAGAACAAATATACACAATTATGAAAGGAATTGTGAAAACTAATGATAAATTAGTTTTTACTAGAAAAGTAGTATTTGTTAGAAAACAAATGATAAATCAATGATAAATTCTAGCTTGCTGTGCTAGAATTAAAACAAGTTGATACTAACTTATAAAACAGAGTAGAGAATCAGCATATGTAAATATACTCCACATCATATATCATCAATGAAATGTAAATCACAATAACAACAAAATACCGCTACAACATACCTGTTAGAATGACCAAAGCTGACATCAAACGCTCACAAGGGTGAGGAGCAATAGGAACACTCATTCATTGCTGGAGAGAGGGCAAAATGGTGCACTACTTGATGTTTGCTTATGAAACTAAACCTGCTCTCACCAAACGATCCTGCAATCATCATGCTCCTTGGTATTTACCCGAATTAGTTGAAAAATTATGTTCATACAAAACCCTGTAGACAAATGCTTATAGCAGCTTTATTCATAATTGTAAAAACTTGGAAGTAACCTGATGTCCTTCAGTACATGAATGAATAAATTCACTGTGGTCCATTCAGAGTGAAATATTAATCAGTGCTATAAAGAAATCAGCTATCAAGACATGAAAAGATATGGAGGAACTTTCGGTATGAGTTCAGTCATTCAGTTTTGTCCGACTCTTTGCGACCCCATGGACTGCAGCACGCCAGGTCTCCCTGTCCATCACTAACTCCCGGAGTTGACTTAAACTCATGTCCATTGGGTCGGTGATGCCATCCAACCATCTCATCCTCTGTCATCCCCTTCAATCATCCCACCTTCAATCTTTCCCAGCATCAGGGTCTTTTCAAATGAGTCAGTTCTTCTCATCAGGTGGCCAAAGTATTATAGTTTCAGCTTCAACAACAGTCCTTCCAAAGAATATTCAGGACTGATTTCCTTTAGGATGGACTGGTTGGGTCTCCTTGCAGTCCAAGGGACTCTCAAGAGTCTTCTCCAACACCACAGTTCAAAAGCATCAATTCTTCGGCGCTCAGCTTTCTTTATAGTCCAACTCTCATATCCGTACATGACTACTGGAAAAACCATAGCCTTGACTAGATAGACCGTGTTGACAAAGTAATGTCTCTGCTTTCAATATGCTATCTAGGTTGGTCATAACTTTTCTTCCAAGGAGTAAGCGTCTTTTTATTTCATGGCTGCAGTCACCATCTGCAGTGATTTTTGGACCCTAAAAAAATAACGTCTGTCACTGTTTCCACTGTCTCCCCATCTATTTGCCATGTAGAGTTGGTACCCGATGTCATGATCTTAGTTTTCTGAATATTGAGCTTTAACCCAACTTTTTAACTCCCCTCTTTCACTTTCATCAAGAGGCTTTTTAGTTCCTCTTCACTTTCTGCCATAAGGGTGGTGTCATCTGCATATCTGAGGTTATTGATATTTCTCCCGGCAATCTTGATTCCAGCTTGTGCTTCACCCAGCCCAGCGTTTCTCATGATGTACTCTGCATATAAGTTAAATAAGCAGAGTGACAATATACAGCCTTGATGTACTCCTTTTTCTATTTGCAACCAGTCTGTTGTTCCATGTCCAGTTCTAACTGTTCTTCCTGACCTGCATACAGGTTTCTCAAGAGGCAGGTCAGGTGGTCTGGTATTCCCATCTCTTTCAGAATTGTCCACAGTTTATTGTGATCCACACAGTCAAAGGCTTTGGCATAGTCAATAAAGCAGAAATAGATGTTTTTCTGGAACTCTCTTGCTTATTTGATGATCCAGCGGATGTTGGCAATTTGATCTCTGGTTCCTCTGCCTTTTCTAAAACCAGCTTGAACATCTGGAAGTTCATGGTTCATGTATTGTTGAAGCTGGGCTTGGAGAATTTTGAGCATTACTTTGCTAGCGTGTGAGATGAGTGCCATCGTATGGTAGTTTGAACATTCTTTGGCATTTCCTTTGGGATATGAATGAAAACTGCCCTTTCCCAGTCCTGTGGCCACTGCTGAGTTTTCCAAATTTGCTGGCACATTGAGTGCAGCACTTTCACAGCATCATCTGTCAGGATTTGAAATAGCTCAACTGGAATTCCAACACCTCTACTAGTTTTGTTTGTAGTGATGCTTCCTAATGCCCACTTGACTTCACATTCCAGGATCTGCTTTAAGGTGAGTGATCACACCATCGTGATTATCTGGGTCGTGAAGATCTTTTTTGTACAGTTCTTCTGTGTATTCTTCACACCTCTTCTTAATATCTTCTGCTTCTGTTAGGTCCATACCATTTCTTTCCTTTATTGAGCCCATCTTTGCATGAAATGTTCCCTTGGTGTCTCTAATTTTCTTGAAGAGATCTCTAGCCTTTCCCATTCTATTGTTTTACTCTATTTCTTTGCACTGATTACTGAGGAGGGCTTTCTTATCTCTCTTTGCTATTCTTTGGAACTCTGCATTCAAATGAGTGTATCTTTCCTTTTCTCCTTTACTTTTGGCTTCTCTTCTTTTTACAGCTATTTGTAAGGCCTCCTCAGACAGCCATTTGGCTTTTTTGCATTTATTTTTCTTGTAGAAGGCCTTGCTCCCTGTCTCCTGTACAATGTCACGAACCTCCGTCCATAATTCATCAGGCACTCTGTCTATCAGATCTAGTCCCTTAAATCTATTTCTCACTTCCACTGTATAATTGTTAGGGATTTGATTTAGGTCATACCTGAATGGTCTAGTGGTTTCCCCTACTTTCTTCAGTTTAAGTCTGAATCTGGCAATAAGGAATTCATGATCTGAGCCACAGTCCGCTCCTTGTCTTGTTTTTGCTGACTATATAGAGCTTCTCCATCTTTGCCTGCAAAGAAGGTAATCAATCTGATTTTGGTGCTGACCTTCTGGTGATGTCCATGTATAGAGTCTTCTCTTGCATTGTTGGAAGAGGGTGTTTGCTATGACCAGTGCATTCTCTTGGCAGAAGTCTATTAACCTTTGCCCTGCTTCATTCTGTACTCCAAGGCCAGATTTGCCTGTTACTCTAGGTGTTTTGTGACTTCCTACTTCTTGACTTCCAGTTCCCTATAATGAAAAGGACATCTTTTTTGGGTGTTTGTTCTAAAAGGTCTTGTAGGTCTTCGTAGAACCGTTCAACTTCAGCTTCTTCAGCATTACTGTTCAGGGCATAGACTTTGATTACTCTGATATTGAATGGTTTGCCCTGGAAATGAACAGAGTTCATTCTGTCATTTTTTAGACTGCATCCAAGTACTGCATTTCAGACTCTTTTGTTGACTATAATGGGTACTCCATATCTTCTAAGGGTTTCTTGCCCACAGTAGTAGATATAATGGTCATCTGAGTTAAATTCACCCATTCCAGTCCATTTTAGTTCTCTGATTCCTAAAATGTTGATGTTCACTCTTGCCATCTCCTGTTTGATCAGTTCCAATTTGTTTTGATTCATGGACCTAACATTCCAGGTTCCTATGCAATATTGCTCTTTACAGCATTGGACCTTGCTTCCATCACCAGTCATATCCACAACTGGGTGTTGTTTTAGCTTTGTCACAGTATGAAAAGTGGAGGAACTTTAAAGGCATATTACTAAATTGAAGTGATACTGCTGTGTACTGTGTGATTCTAACTCTGTAACACTCTAGAAAGGAAAGAAACTATGGAGAAAGCTAAAAATCAGTGGTTGCTAGGCATTAAGAAGGAAAATGGGATGAATAGGCAGAGTATAGAGGACTTAGGGAGCAGTGAAACTACTGTATCATACTAATGATACTCTCCTGTCATATGCATTTGTCCAACTCCGTAGAAGGTACAGAGATCAGTGTGAGAGGAGGGAGGCAAGGTCCCAGAGTATGAACTCACGGCGTAACCTTGGAGGGGAGGGGAGCACATCATCATGGGCCTTAAAGTTTATCAAAATGACTGGCATTTTCTCTGGGAAAAAAGGGCAAGGGCTGAAGAATGTTCAGCAAAACAGTGACCTGACTCTACACAGGGTTTCACAGGGTCACTGCAATCAAGGAGAAGACACCATGCTTTGATAAGATCAAAAGGGAGGAGGCAGGCATCCTAGTGAAGAGGTTATTCACAACAATCCACAGCAATGAGGGAAGTGAGAGGTGATCAAAATTTGAATACATTTTGAAGGAAGAAAATATTTTCTACTATATTAAATTTGGAGAAAAAAGAGAAGGAAAGGGAAGGGGAATGCCCCATCAGGAGCTCAGTTCTACTGTATTAGTTTTGAAATCAGTTCTATTTGTATATAAGTATGTTTGAATTTCTATGATCACTCTTAAGTTTCACAAGTTTGAAAATGTAGTCTAGAGTTTCACTTGGAGTTGAGATGTCTAGAGATGTCTAATCTGTATGTTATAAGTGCAACAGTTGAGGAAACTGGACTTGTTTAAAAGGTGGCAGTCGCTCAGACATGTCTGACTCTTTGTGACTCCATGGACTGTAGCCCACCAGGCTCCTGTCTATGGAATTTTTCATGTAAGAATATTGGAGCGGGTTGCCATTTCCTCCTCCAAGGGATCTCCCAGACCCAGGGATCAAACCTGTGTCTCCTGCTTTGGAGGTGGATTCTATACTGCTGGGAGGTAGGAGCAGCTTCCAGACTTTGATGACCCACTATTTGGTATTCTTGCCTGGAGAATTCTATGGACAGAGGAGCCTGGCATGCTGCGGTCCATGGGGTCTCAAAGAGTCAGACATGACTGAGCGACTATCACTAACATTTGGAAAAGATCCCATAATTATTTAAAACAGTCCTGTAAGATGGACCTAAGAAAAATGATAAGAACTTAGAGATCTTGGTTTAAAATAATGAAAAAAGAAGGTTGTAACAGTGGAGCAACCTGCTAGTAAGTGCTCCACTATTTCCAGTTCATAGCAGTTCATGCTTAATGTGAATGATCATCTACCTGGAATATTCTTGGATTGAAAGAGATGTGATATCTTTAACATCCTATTTTCCCTAAGTGAGTATGAGATAGAAAACACATTTTATCTCCTTCAAAGTTGTTCCCAAGTCATTAATGGAACACATTCAGGTCCTTGGCTGTAAATGCATCTGGAAAAGATACCAAATTATTTTCAGCAATATGTAGCTACAATGGAATTTAACACATGTTAGTATGAATTCTAGTTTTATCAAGTGACTCAGGTTCAATAAACCACATTCATCTGTTTTATTTGATTCTTAGTTAATAGAGATTGTTTTTCAAAAATTGGTACATAAGTAGGATAATTTTCACTCAAATACAATGATCGTTGCAGTTCTTTCCCCCAAGTCTTAATGTTAAAGAAGATTTTGCCTTCTAGAGTCAGAACTGTATGAAGAAATCTGTTTTTGTCAGTTCTCTCTAGTCAGCACTATGTAGCAATTTCGGTTAAAGATAGATATTATCTGGAGGGCACTGTGCACTTGTTCTCCATTTTAAAATGTGCAAATATGAGGTACTAGTTTCTACTTTTTGTAATTATTAACTGTTTTTGAATGAAAAGATGATTACAGCTAAATTCCATAACACTTGTCAGTCAGAAACTTAAGAATGCCTGAAGCAATCTGAAACAACTTGAGCTGCTTTGGGCTATTTTAGAAACTAATTTGATTTTTTTTTTTGATGCATGCCAGAGGGGTATGACCATTTTCCTTAATAGCTACAACTTGAACTCATATATGAGAACTTTGGTATGGAGTTTGATATCAAGTCTGGGTGAATGCATGAAGAAATGAGTAATTAACAATCATCAGCATTCTGATTCCCCCTTGTATGCTAAGTTGCTTCAGTCATGTCCAACTCTTGGAGACCCCATAGACTGTAGCCCACCAGGCTCCTCTGTCCATGGGATTTTTCAGGCAAGAATACTGGAGTGGGTTGCCCTTTCCTTCTCCATGATTTCCCCTTATTTTCTTTTAATTTTAAGAAACTGTTATAAAATAGACATACATTTTAAAAAGCTATTGCTTCCATTATTTTCAGGACACTTTTCATTATAGTAGTTCCTGAGCATCTTTTAGTTTTCCTTCTTTAAAGTCAGGACTATAGTTGGCTGATAAGGAAAGACTTAAAGCATTTTTATCAGCTTACATTTTGGGAGGACAGACTGTTGTGACAGGTAAAAAAAGATATCCCCTAAATGCTGATTCTCCTTGCACAATTGGTTCATCATTTTGACAGACAAATCAACCCAAAAGGCAAGAAAACTATTTTTGGATGATGCTAACATTTTTTTTGTTGTTGCTGTTCTTTTTTTGTTGTTGTTCTTTTTTTTTTCTTGACAGCACATACCATCATTGTTGTCAAAGCCGGTTGGAAGCAGACACAAACCTATTGTATACTTTTGTTTTATTTGGCAGAGTCAGAATAATTGCTATTATGTGGCAGCATATTCACCTAGCCTATTCCATTATCGAATTTCTCACAACATGCAGAAAGCATTCACATGAATAATAATTCTCCTATTGAATCAAATCTTAACCTCTTCTACAAATACAGAAGTCAAAAAAAAAAAAGTGGTTAAATGATCCATTTACACAACTTATCTGCTAATCATAGATGCTTTTTAAATAAGTGAGCTTGAACAAGGATATTTATCTCTCTTTGCCTCAGTTTTCTCATCTATAAAATAGGGATAGTAATAATATCCTCCTTATGTCGATCATAGAGAAGGAGCATAAAACATACCAGGTATAAAAGTGATGAAAAAAAATGAACATGTCTTTATTAATGTAAGTTCACTTGCTATTAATATTATCCTTTATTACGTGATAGTGCATCTCTCTCTTCATAAATCCTAGACACAATTCCTCTAAAGATAAGAGTCTTTCTCCCTGGGTCAGTCATTAGACTCACCTTTATTGTGCCAAATATAGTTAATGAAGGGGGTTAGAAAATTAGACAAACCCAAGAAAACAAGATACTTGACCCCAAACAGCTAATATGTGATAAAGGAAGGGGGCTGAATGAGTGTGACCTCAGATGGAATTAAAGGGAGACGTGGTGTGTAGAGAAGCTTGTGTGAGAGACAGATTTGTAGGGTAGTGTCCACCAAGAGTAAGAATTTGGAGAGGTTGTTAGCATATGTGTGAGAGAAGTGGGAGAAACAAGAACACGGGCCAGAGGAAAGTGAGGCGGGCAAGACTGCATCCATCCTTGTGCAAAATCTCATGGTTTTGTTCATCATGATTTTCTTTGGCGTTAACTTAGACTTTTCAACAGTGCCTTGAAATAAATACAGTTTATGCTTTTTATTGAGATTCTCAGTGTCTACTTTACACTGAGGCTCATAACTCACTTGCCTCACCCTGGTCTTTACCCTAACTTGGCAACAAGGACTGAGAAAGGACTTTTAGAAGTTTTTCTTTTTTGATGTGTATAAAAACTCAGTCTCTGCTGAGCATTTTCTCCATAGACTTAGATCAAATAAGAGAAATTTGTTTCAAATAATATTTGGAGGTCAGACTGCTATTTCTTTGAATGTACCTCCCTTTAAAGGTAGAGTCATAAGTCAGCTTACTTTTTTGCTGTTATTTTTTGTGTGTTTTAGTTTGTTTGTAAGGAGTTTCATAAAGATATATTAAAAAACTCCAGCTCCGAAATTAGAGGAAAACCAAAATATAGGGTTTATTTTCAAGTTGCATAGCATCTTTTGGTTAATAAAAGTCTAATCATGCTTTTCTTTGAAAGAAAAAAAAAAAGAAGAAAGGAAGGGAGGGAGAAAGGGATGGAGGAAGGAGTGGAAATAAATAAAAGGAATAAAGGAGGGAGAAAAATCCTCTCCACATGCTCACCAAGACTAGATTTAGAAATTGAAAAGTAGTTGTCTACTTTTTCACACTTCATGCGATGAGAACAGGAAATGAAAATGGATAGCAGAATTTGAGGAATTCTGGATCCAAGCTCCACCTCATTTTTGACACAGAGGTTGTGGGTTGAAACAGAAGTAGCTTACAGGTTCAACACAATTTCTTCTCGAGTCTTAGGTATGCTTCTTTGTAGGTATTTGATAACATTCTAAGGGACAGCTCACAGCTCTCTGTGAAATGATACTTCTCAAGTTCTTTAACTTTCTTCTTTACCTTTCTCTTAAAAAAAAAAAAAAAGAGAGAGAGAAAGACTATTACCCCTATTTTATAGAAGGAGAATTTCAGGTTTGACAAAGGTTAACTTGGTGGTTGTTCTGAAGTTAGAAACTATCAAGCCAGGTTTTAAGTCTAACCTTTCTTGTCCCCAAAGACAGTGTGTCTTGCTGAACTCAGCTCTGTGTACAGTTATGTTTTCATTTCTACACCAAAGGCCCCTTTTACTTGTCCGCTGACATTAGATTCTGCAGTAGAGGGATTGGGTGAATCATTTCCTCCTTCTGAAATCCTCCTTTCCCATGATTGGCTTGGCATCATTCTCTTCTATGAACATTTTTTTTTTTTTTTTGTCTTTTTCTCTATTCCATGGCCTCCCACCCTCAACCCCTTGGCCTTCTGTTTATTTTTTGTTTTTACTGCCACCTGGGATTCTCTTGGAAGCTCTTTCCTTTTTCTCCCTACATGCACTAGCATGTGGCCAAGGCCTTATTCCCTCCTAGAGAACATATTGAAGTGCAATTCCTAGTTCTGTGCAGAGTCTTGATTCTCCTACTTCCATCCACTTACTAAGTTCCGTGTATTCACCAGTATGTTGAAATTCTTGAATTTGCTTCTCCAGGCATCCAGAATGCAAACCTCAAGCTGAGTTATTCTTCACTTCAACTCTTTTTTTGTAACTATATGCCCTTTATCAATGATGGTGTCAGCTCACACAGCCAAATGTAGGAATTGGGTGTTACTTGCCCTGAATCTTTCATCCTAAAAAGTTCTTTGGTGATTTTCTTCTTTTGTAGTCTTAAAATAGGTGCCTTTTTGAAACGCACAGGTAGCTTCTCCTAATTCCTATGAGGGCTAAAGGGAATATTTCTCAAATGTAGTATTTGACCTATATCATCACAGCCACATGAAGAAATCTTTTTTTTTTCTTTTTCTTTATGGGATTTTACAAATTAAAGAGAAGCCCACACTATGACTTATCAGGAGGATTTCTATGCCAGCTGGAATACTCAGTAACTTGAGAGAAGAGCGGTCTCACCTCTGGCTTCCTCAGGCACCATTTGCTGCCTGGATACACGCACATCCTTGTTTCTGACTGTGCTATCTCGTGTCTAACGCCCACCATGCTGCAGGAAGAGGAAGTATGGTGGTACCATTCCAAAGGCAAGGTAATACTTGAAGCTAAAGTCTTTGACTTTGGTAACTCCAATTAATGTCTTCGCTAAAGGCAGTTGTAGATTTTATAAAGCCTGAAAACTGCTATTCAAAAATTTGCCCAAAGCACTTATGCTGAAAACGTGAACAAAGTCCTTCCCCCACCCTCCCTACACACACAATTGCCAGAAAACAAGTGAGTAGTAAAATCAACCACTCACTTGACTTCAGGTAGCAGAAATCATCGGCGATTTCAAGCTGTGATCTCAATATTGGCTGGTATGTTGTATAGGGCGTGGGAAGTGCCTTGGAGTAATATTAGCAAGGAATAAATCGTTAGTTGTGGAGTGGAAGTGCATATCATTTTCATGACTTACCCCAACACATCTCTCAAGTCTGAGAGGTGGGATTCGTTCCCTAGTCATAAAGGCTCACTCTGCAGGACAGAGCAGAAGCCAATATGCCTCTCCAGCAGATGTCTTACTTGTGGCAAATATGTAGTAAGCTAATGAGATAGACCTTTTAAGGGACCCTGATGCTGCTGACAAAAGACTCTGATTCAGGAACGTACATGTTTCCTTTTTCTATTCAGACCACTAAACAGTGGTCTGGGAAGAGGTGCTGGTAAACCCTGCCCACCAGTTCATCAGACATTTCTCAGCATCACCTATGAATACAAATTAGAGTCCAGCTGTATCTCAACCTGATCCCAGGCTTCAGCACTGGACACAGGTAATGGGACTCTTGTCAGTATCTTCCACTGGACCATATGTGCCTTGAGGACAGGGTTTATGCTTAATTAGTCTTGGCATTTTTAGAATCTGCTACAATGCCTAAAAAATATTTGGCATTCAATGAATGTTGCTAACCCAGTGGCATTACTTAAGCTAACGTGAAATTACTTTTAAACAAAATTTTGAATTTTGTTTTAGCTATATATCGATAGTTATAATCCAAATAAATAAAGATTTTAAAAATAAAGTGGTTAATTCCAGGAAAAATACTTAAATACAGATCTTCTACTTACAATGGGGGTATGTTCCTATAACCTCATTGTAAATAAAAAATGGATTTCCCTGGTGGCTCAGCAGTAAAGAATCTGCCTGCCAAACAGGAGATGAGGATTTGATCCTGGGTCAGGAAGATCCCCTAAAGAAAGGAATGGCTACTGACTCCAGTATTACTGCCTGGGAAAGGGAAATCCATGTAGTCCTGGTGGACCACAATCCACGGACTTGTGAAGAGTTGAACATGACTTAGTGGCTAAATAACAACAATAAAACTGAAAATATAGTAAGTTTAAAATGCATTTAATACACCTACCCTAGCTAACATGGTAGCTTCGACTCACCTTCCTTACATGTGCTCAGATAATTTTCATTAGTCTCCAGTTGGTCAGAATTAACACAAAGCCTAGTTTATAGTGAAGTATTGAATATCTCATGTAATTTATTGAATACTGTACCAAAATTGAAAAACAGAATGGTTGAAGAGTATTGGTTATTTACCCTCATAAGTCTGTGGCTCCTGAAATCTGTAGGTCACCGTCACTGCTCAGCATCACTTGCGAGGATCATATCACATGTTGCTAGCCTGGGAAAGATCAAGTTTCAAAATTCAAAATAGGGTTTCTATTGAATATGTATTGCTTTTGCACCATTGTCAAGTCAAAAAAAATCAAAAGTCAAGCCATTGTTTAGTCAAGGCTGTCTATACTGAGAAAAGATAAATGCTGCATTAGTTTGTTAGGGTTGTCAAAACAAAATACCACAGACTAGTTAGTTTAAACAACAGAATTTAACTTTCTCATGGTTCGTGAGGCCGGAATGTCTTGGCAGATTTGATTTCCCCAGGACTTCTGTCTTTGCTGCAAACGGCCACCTTGCTGTGTCTTCACATGGTCTTTCCTTTCATGCCTTCCTTGTGTCTCTTCCTTCTGTGATAAGGACAACAATCCCATTATTGATTAGTTAGGGTTCCACCCTTGTGACCTCATTCAGCCTTCACTACCTCTGTAAAGGCCCTGCCTCTAAATTCTGTGGCATCGAGGATTAGGGATACTGCATATGAATTTTTAGAGAACACAATTTGATGCACAAAAAAAAATAAAAAAAGAACGCTATATCAGTCTTAGTTCATTTCAGATGTATTTTTATTCCAGTATATTTATATTTAGGTATATTCATTTTCAGATCATTTAGAAATATTTTCCACATCAATTTAAAAATATGCTTTATAAACTTTCCATCTAAAGACACTGTATCTGCTTCAGGCTTTTTGATCTCTTCATAACAAACATAGGTCAAACATATTTAAGTCACAATGAATATATGATGTCCAGCAGTGAATGCAATTTTATAGTGGCTGAATTCAGCAGAGGAACCGGAAACAAAAACATGTGACATTTGAATTGAATGTATTGTTTTGTTAAAGATGCTCTATGTTACTTTTCATAACATACTCTGTTACCAAGAACTAAATAACTTTGCCTTTGCTCTGTCTGAAATTTCCATGTAAAGAGGGGTGTGCTTAGGCATCTCCAAGTAAGACTCATGATGTTGTTTTATGATGTCAATGATATGTGACAAGTTAAATTGCATAACACTCAAAGCGAGTTTATCTTAACACTTTATAAGTAATGACATTTACAAAGAATAAAACAGTTTTATTGTTCTGGTTTCTCAGATTTCAGAAACATTAATAGAGGTTTCTGAATCAATATAAAACTGGAAAGCACAGACATTTAGATGTTGCAAAAGCTAAATGGATTTAGTATGCTTAAATTTCCAAAACATATATTGCATCCCAGATTGTATACAAACAAGAAAATTGTGGCTTATTAAAAAACATACAAGCAACAAACGTACTAGTGGAAGAAGACTGCATAAAAGCTTTAATTTGTGATAATTTTCAACATATGTTCAGTAGCAGTGTCTGGTTTTAAATGTCATCCAACACAGCCTTATCTAAGTGTTGATTTGCCAAATTTTGTACTATACTTCTTCGTTCATTGGAAGAATTATGATTTTTTCTTTAAAACTAAGTAAGAGGGTCCCTAGATGAGTTAATTTGTAAAAGATAAAAAGAATTGACTTTCTCAGCAGCTATATAATTCTCTAGGTGTGAATTAGGTAATTTTGAAAATAATAATGCTCATGTAGACGTATAAAATAAACAAAACCTTAAATCTATAATAAATAAGTTAAACATAAATAAATTCATAATAATTAAAGTCTCAAATCAGTGCAGCAGTTAGTAGGCATACATTATAGAGTCATTTGCACAAAATGAGGGAAGTTGGTGTATTTGTTACTGTTCTAGTTAATAGTTCTTATAGTATTTTCTATCTTAGCAACAGTCATTTGATGTTGAATCTAATATCCTTATTTTAATAATATTAGACTAAATATGTTCCTTAAATGCCAGTTACACAGCTTGTGGGAAGATGAATTTAGATTTAAATTTAGGTCTATCAGACAGCAAAGGCAGTGCTTCTATTAACTTTAGTATTTCATTCATGATTTTCACTGGACAGGTTGCTTCAGTAGCAGCATTGGCATGGCACGTGACATCCCACCAGGCCCCCTGCTCATTTCGGAGAATCTGATTAGCTTTCTGGACAAGCACCACTTTTCTAACCAACACCCCAATTGCCTATCCCGTTACCTAGGAATCAGACTCCCCAGGAAAAAGACAACAAATGTGTGCAAAACAAAATGAAATAGGAAAGAAACAAATGCTGGTTTCTACTGACTTTGCTTGACTAAATAGTTTAGCCAAGGTGAAATGCTGCTCTCAGTCCCATATTGGGAATAAAGAGTTTATAATCCATACAAACTTCATATTTCCATTCCATGCAAAATCCATTCCTGTGTTTTTTTCTCTCAACTGTACATGTCTCTTCCTTTCTCTATCACTCCTTGGTAACTGAAAATATATTTATCAGTATCGGTAGCTATTTTTTGTTTAAATTAACTGAACCTTCTTGGTTTCTTTGCTCCAGTTTAGAAAACATGATCTTTCTATTAAATTTGAGCCTTTAATTCAAAGACAGTATGCTTTTATCTTACTGGCTGAAGAGTGTTATGAAATCAGTCACTGAATTATTAGTTTTCACATATAGCTAGAGAGAATGATCTATCTTAGATACATGATTTGTAATCATCCCGTTTTATTTTGTATTTCACAGAAAAGAAGTTGATGCCTGCCATGGCTGAATAGTGAACATATATCAAACTTCCTGAGAAATCAGGCTCCTGTTCAGCTAGTGGTCCAGATTTCACATGTTATAGATTTAAGAAATATGCTCAAGTTGACTTTTGCAGTATTTCCCTCTGTAAGGAATATTGATTGTTATTTAACTTAAAGTTGATAATTATTATCTGAATAGGCAAGAAATTGTTGGTTAGGGGAATTGAGTAGGATGATACTGAAGTTTGGACCGAATGAATGTGGCTATGAGTTTGGAGAAGGTAATAATACTGGGCAAGTAATTCATAAAAGGCAGAGTACAATGCAGCCTTTGAGAAGACTGACTGTTGTGAACCAAACCTGAATAGTCCCAATGTTCCCAAGTTGCTGATTTGGAAACATTAGGGGTTTAGATCACAAAAATGGCATTTGGAAACAAATTTGCCTTTATACTCTCTGGGCACAGCCTTAGGATATGAATCATTTTCCAAGCAGCGTTACAAAATAAGGGAAATGTTCATCACAAGATGGAAAACAGAATCTAAAATGAGTGGAGTGACAGGAAGATGTGAATGAAAAAAAAAAATCAGCATGTTGCTTATAGCATGTTTTATGGTTATCCTTCTCTATCAGTATAAGATATAAGCATATAGGTTGGGAAATATGGCCCCCAATGTTAATAGCCCTACGCTACTTTAAAGAGATGATGTAACATCACTGATGACGAGAAATGAGGTAGCAAAAGCAAGAAGAAAAGAAATCACAAGTAGGGTATATTCATAAAAATGAATGCTGCTAAAATTTTTCTGAACGTGAAGAAAAATTTTATTTTTTGTATGCATTAGGTATAATCCTGGAGTGGGTTGTCATTTCCTTTTCCACGGATTCTTCCTGAACCAGGAATGGAACCCAAGTCTCCTGCATTGCAGGCAGATTCTATACTGACTGAGCTACGAGTGAAACCCTGATTTTTTGAGTGTGACAAATATTTAGGGCATATCCAGCCTAGACATATTTTGATCATCATATATATACATTTGATAAAAATGTTCTATCTTGAAATACTGAAGCATTTATAAAGATGTCAACACCAACTACATGGTCATTAGTTGTTCTCCATGAAGTAGTATTAAATTTCTTCAAATAAATAGGTGTGAGAAAATACTTGTTACAGGAAGATAAACTTGAATATAATAGAAACACAGAAGGTGTTTCATCATAAACTCAGTGAGCGGTGTAGCTTAAGATTGTCAAAAGCAAGACCCACTGTCATACTATCCCGCTGTCCAGCCCACATACTGCCAAACTGCACTCTTTTCTATATCAATTTCCTGCTCTGAAGTAGGATCATCATTGTCTTTAGGATACCTTCATATAAGTGGACTCTCAGCTATTCCAGTTAAAATGTCCTTTAGTGTGGTCTTGACCTCTATGCTAGGGAATGTTTAGGCCCCTTCCGCTACTCAGATTCTTTCATTTTGAGTAAGTTTGGTATTGTTTTTTAACTTACTCCAATCTGAACTGAAAAATCAGATGATTCTTGATCTCTTACACACCACAGTATCTATGAAACTGGTAAGATTTGCTAAGTGTTGCATACTTTGCACAGGTTGCATATTTATTTGCATAGATTGCATATTTATTTTCTCCAATGCTGTATATCCTTGATATTTTTTTATCATTTTATTCTTAAGGCTATATTAATCACATACTACCTTTACCTGTAATATACTTACAGTAATGCTGCTGCTAAGTCGCTTCAGTCGTGTCTGAAATTTTGTGACCCCGTGGACAGTAGCCCACGAGGCTCCTCTGTCCAAGGAATTCTCCAGGTAAGAATACTGGAGTGGGTTGCCATTTCCTTCTCCATTTAGGGTAATACACGCAAGCCAAAGACCCATACATGCATTTTTGTTGCTTCCCAAATTAAATTTCTCCATGTGAATCTTACCTTCCAAAACTGCTTCTAATCTCTGAAATTTAATCTGCATATATATCCTCACAAACATATAGAGAAACACCTATCTGTACAACTTGCTGAAAAATAATAATGGTCAAGGTTCATTGAATCCCAGCTTGTGGGAACATACACTAAGCAATGTGGTCATCTCCAGTTTCATGTGAAGCAAATGAGGCTTTGGTTAAGTGAGTGGCTGGAGGTCAGATGCCCGCAAAGAAGTGTGATTTTGAACATGGTTAGACTTTTAGCCAGTGCCTTTCCCTGATTTGCAAGTATAAATCTATCATTTTGTTTCATTCTGTGTAGAAGTATTTATTTCAGCTGAGAGAATCAGAAGGCTGTAATTTGGATCCAATTTAACTTCTCAATATTTTGTCTTGTCACTTTTCCTCAATCGTTGTGAATGTGTGCTTCAGAATATCCAGTTTGTTCAATGTGCTGCATGCATGAATTTGATCAGCAGCAGACAGCCTATTCTTTGTGTAGGTGGTTATCACCCACGAATTGCACAGATGTGTGCACCACTTACCTGCAGTGTCAAAAAGATAGTGAAACTGTGAGCAGGGTTTAACTCCACTCAGACACAGAAGGTTTGGCCCTTTATTTCCATAGCATAACATTTCATCACATTGTGTTGGGAAAGGACAGACAGGCCAGAAGAGACCTTGACTTCTGAGAACTCAAATTTAGTAGGAAAGAAAAGGCAAAACGTGTAGGGAGGTTAGGGAATAAAACAAAACATCAACAAACATGCAGGAGCATCATACATGCCCTGGGGAGAAAAGGAGTCCCAACGCCACCCTCCCGTCCATCACACCTTTCCCTTGAATATCTACTTCAGATGCTTTTGAGTCTTCTGCTTTATTCCCCATAAATCTCCTGATGTATCCTACTCAGGCATATAGAAACCAGAGCAGAAGCTCCCAGAAGGTGTTCCTGATTTGCTCAAGGCAATATTTCCAACCATCCATTTTGAACTATCATTTGAGTGCCAAGGGCATCATCTATATATTGCCATCCTAAAATAAATACATAAGCACAATTTTAGATGATACTAAATGGGTTAAGCTACCAATTAACTTGGTAAACTATCTGGAAGTGTTTATCAAGCCTTGATCTACCTACAAGGGGCTCAGATTCATGGGCACTAGGCACCTTCATACACATCAGATTACATCATTCCCACTCCAATGAGACCTGCCCCCAGCTCCCCCACTCACTCTTTTGAATGTTTTTGCCATTGTTGTTGTGTAGTTGCTGAGTTGTGTCTGACACTTTGCAATCCCATGGACTGTAGCCCGTGAGGCTCCTCTTGCCATGTGATTTCCCAGGCAAGAATACTGGAGTGGGTTGCCATTTCCTTCTTCAGGGGATCTTCCCGACCCAGGGATCAAACCCCCTGTCTCCTGCATTGGCAGGTGTATTCTTTACCACTGACTACCTGGTTTTTGTCATAGCAGTACCTAATTTCATTGTCATCCCTTAAAATATAGGAAACTTTTAAAAACCTATTTGTGTAGCAAAATATTACATGGGAGTGACCCTGAAAACTCTCCTAGTGGTTTGACATAGTAGACATTCTTCTCTGTATTCCTCTCACAGGACCCTGTGTGTAAGCCAAGTGTGTTATTTACGAACACATATAGAAATGTTGCTGTTCAATCGCTCAGTTAACTGACCTGAAATTGTTTTCTTTGCAAAGTAGGCTGTTTGAGAACAATAACTGATTTCATTCATCTTTGTAATTTTATTGTAACACTTAGCCCAATGCCTGCAACATACCAAATACCCTTAAAAACTTGAACTAACTATATTTGGAATAAATTTAGACAAAGTCATCTATCCTACTGATACTTCAGAGGGTCCTCTCAATATCAATGTTTGGCTGAAATTTATACACAGAATTTCCAAAATCAGTGACAACTCTGTGCTTTAGTGAGAAAAATTCTATGATAAAACTCCCATGTTTTACAGTAAACAATTGTTCAAAAAGCAGAACTCTAAGCCCAGTGAACGAGTTGTCCTGGAGCTTTGCTTGCAAAGCCACCTACCACTGGCACACTTACCTTCTGTGTTTCTGCTCCACTTCTGATTGAGACGTGCCAGCATGAACTATCTCCTCTTAGTGACTCCCAGCAGTCAATAATTACGCCGCTTAGCTTGATCTTTCTTTGCAATTTTCTGTCCAGCTTGTAAACTTCAGGACAGCACGTGCTGAAATTGACAATCAGTGACATAATCACAGCTTCATTCACACGCAATGCAACCATACATGCAATTCTCCGCCTTCTGAAATTGTATTTCTTTCTCATTTTTAATATTTGTTAAACTCACTCATTCTAGGAAAAAATATGAGCAGTTGTACAGAGATTATAATGTTTTCTGAAAGACATTGTTCATCATATATGATAATGTTTTTTGAAGGAGAAGGGGGCATTTTCAATGAAAATAATTGCTATATTTTTAAGTGTTTTGAATTAAATGACATTGGAAAAGCCATCTCCCTCATAAAAAATCTGACCATCTATTGACAGTATAACCTGAGGCTGAGAAAAAAACTATTAATGGGATTAAGCAACAACAATTTGCTACCCTTTGGATCATAGCCCATCAGGCTCCTGTGTCCATGGGATTCTCCAGGCAAGAATACTGGAGTGGGCTGCTGTGCCCTCCTCCAGGGTTCTTCCCAACTCTGGGATTGAACCTACGTCTCCTGCATTTGCAGGCCAGTTCTTTACCACTAGCACAACTTAGAAAGCCCAAAACAACCAGAGTTACTCTTTAATGTAGCAAATACTAGCTAACTTTTTCTAATTAGATGTGTTACTTTGTGTTGTAGCAGAGATACAGTGCAGTTATATTTCCAATTCATTTTGCAATTTAGAGATAGAGATAGTGTAAAAGATTTTCCTAATCATGCTATAGTCTCACCCTTGCTGAATAGTGCATAGTCATACTTCCTAAGACTCTTATAACTTTCCATTTTCTCCAATGTACTCTCACCCTTTAGACTGCAATTCCTTCTATCTTAAAAGACTAAGGCAAATCCAACCTCCATGCCATTTAAAGCATCAACTTCAGTCACCATTAACATACTTAAAATTGTGAAAGAGTTGTTGAAGGCAGCACTCTTTCTCAGGTATAAATTCAGTAAAGGTTCTGTTCAAATGCTAATATTTCATGTACTGAGCCGACTGAAGGAACATCACTCATCATGGAAAACTAATGTAGCTAATAACACTATAATATTATAATAAATAAAACATTCCAATAGTAAGTATGTATGGCTTATGTAAGGTGGTAAAAATGCAAATTCATTTGTCTCCCATTTTACTCACTTAGGGGAGGAAACATCTACACCCTGCCTCAGATGAAATATCAGCATGCTCTGTGAATTTACAGCCCAATCCAAGGTAAACAGATAAGATATATCTCCCTCTTTAAGGCATCTCTGGGTTTTCTTTGGTCAGTTGAAGAGAACTTGGTTGGAGTAACTCTTTGCTGATCTCTGCCGCCATTTATAAGCTGCTCTGTCAGACCACACCAGGGTGAGGGCGGGAAGAATCACGGTGAAAGCCCAGGTGTTCTTCTCATGTCTGCCGACTGTCAGCTCTAAGAAAGATATTTTAGAATTTAAATAATAAGTTTATAATTCTCTTTTGAAATATGTCTAATATTTGCTAAGTAAAAAAAATTAACTAGATCATTTCAAAGCATTTTAATTGTGCCAGACATTTTATTTAAAGAACAATTTTCCTTTTACATTTAACAAATCCTTCCTTATTGTACTGTTTTCCACTCAGTCCTTTCTTTTCCATTTTCTTTCCCTTCATTGAATTCCATTCCTGGTCTCAGCTGCCTTTGGTGTTCTGGCCTTTGTTCCCTCAACTAAAGAGTCACTCACTTTCTCTGAGACTCTTTACACATAACTTACTGCCAGTGGCCTGTGAGGAGACTGAGATGACTTGTCTGAAGCGACAGACAGTCAAGCGAGTCATAGTCAAGTAGAACTAAATCATGGAGTCTCTTGGAAAAACAAAACAGCTCAGGTTTAACAGACAAGCAATGTGAAGCCATTGCATAAATTCTAAAGCAGGAAAAGGCTTGATCTTCTTAGATATTAAATAGAACTAATTTTTGAGCACTTCTTTCACAGTATGAAAATTTACTCTCAGTAATGATGTTAAAGTTCTATTAAAACAAAGATGTTGCAGCATTTAAAAAATACTGAACAGAAATCAAAGACCTTTTATCAATAATTTGGTATGATGCCTAATGAAAATTTTAAAAGGTTTTAACATTTATAGATGGTAACTGCAATTCCCTGATGTTGATTGTGAAATGTGAATCCTGAAGTCTGATTTTTTTTCTTTTTTATTTACTGATACTTCAAAGATACAGAAGAAGTATTTGTGAATTATGAGTAATTTTGAATCTATTCCTACAATTAAATAAGCTTCTATTTTTCTGTGACTAAAAAGCACACATAAATTTACATAGCCATTTATTATGCCCATAAAGACCACGCCCACCCCCCCCCCCACAACACACACACACACACACAACCTATCTTTACCTGATTCAGTTTGAAGGATCTCATATTGCACTTGATCACTTTCTAAAATCTTACCAGTGATAAGACTAATAATTTTTCTTATAATCTATAGGAAATTTGAAATGATTTAGTCCTTCAGAATTGGAGATTATTAGGGATAATAGTCTGCCAAAAAGAAGTACAATTCTATATTTCAGTGAGAATTTTGTGATGCCAAATAAAATAATTTCATTTCAACTTGAGCTTGATTTTTTGTTGTTTATAATACTGGCTACTTGTTTATTGAATTGGTTTGTATTATTCAAAAGTACTGTGATGTAAGTGTTCTACTAAATGATAAAGAAAAAATTGTAGCCCAATTCTGGAATATTTTACTCATATAAGTGAGAATTTTTTGAGATCTACTGCAAAAGTGGAGTGCTTAGTCTTGTATATGCAAGACAGTCATTCCATTCTGACAAGAGGTTGTATGGGTAGTTATAGATCCAGGCAGAGGAAAAGAACTAACAATGACGAGATGAACCATTACTTTTGGTTGCTTCTCCTTCACTAGAGAAATAAGTCAGACATCATCTGTGAGTGTGAAAGGAAAAGGATATGATGTACAAGTAAAGAAACAAATCCTTTTAGAAAGGGGTGGGGGGTGTTGTACTAGAGAAAGCTAGAACATCCATTCACCCATAATGTGAAGTTGTGATAAATTTCACTTAGATAAGTCAGAAAAGTCAACATTTCAGCTTCAAATGCTCAAACATAGACACTGAGTTAGAGGCAGCTTTCAAGATAAATGTAACAGAGAAAGAGAGAGATAGAGGAAATAAAGTTGTGTGCAAAGGATTGATTGATTTTAGAAGTTTTGGAATCCTAGATCAAAAACGAGGAATATGAAGGTATGAGAGAGGATCTAGATGGGCAGGATCTCAATGGATTAGAGGTCCTTGTAGAGGAAAGGAATATTTAGGAATGTGTTATTTGAATTTGGCATTCCATCTTAATTTTTGTTGACTTTTAACTATGACTGCATTAACTTGATTTTTATTTCATTTTCTCAGTGATTGCTCTAAGAATTGTATCACACATTATTAACTTACCAGAGTCCACTTAAAGTTTCTATTATACTATTTCATATAAAATAAAGAAACTTGAAATAAAGTATTTACTGCTTTCCCACCATTTCTGTGTGTTTGAGTGGGTATACTAACTACTGTGATACAGAGTATAATATTTGCTTTAAGGAATTATACATAAGTTAAATAAATTAAGACAAAAATGTGTGTTAAAAATGTCTTTCCACATTTTCCCTTTCTTGTGTTCTTTATTCCTTGCTACAAATCTGAGTTTTTGTCTGATGTCAACACTGCTCATACTGAAGGAATTCTTTTGATGTTTCTGGAAGTATAGATATATTGGTAAAAAACATTTCTCAATTTTTATCTTTAAAATGACATTTTGCCTTACTTTTGAAGAACATTTCTTCTGGATAGTGTTTTTTTTTTTTTTCCCAGAACTTTAAAAATGTTGTTCCACTCTTCTGGTCTTTATTTCTGATGGGAGGAGAGGGGTAGTTTATATCATGGTGTTCCTGTATGTGATCTATCATTTTCCTCACTTGATTTCAGGATTTTTTTCTTCATTTTTGGTTTTTAGTAGTTTAAATATTATATGTCTGAGAGTAATTTTCTTTGTATTCCTCTTTCTTGAAGCTGGCTTAGAAAGTTTATGGTTTTCATCAAATTTGAGAAAATTTTCTACCATTAATTCTTGAAAAAATTATTTGCCCCATTTTCTGTTTTCCAGACCTCCATTTATCTTGTGTGAATGTCCACTAATGCTATCTATTCAATCTTTTCTTTTTCTCTCTTTTCTCAAAGTAAGTGATGTCCATTATTCTATTTTCATGTTCATTGATCCTACCTTTTGCTATACTTAGCCTGATCTTAAGTCTTTTCACTGAATTTTGCAGTTAAGATGTTGAAATTTTTATTTCTAAAATGTTCATTTGTTGGGTGTTTTCTCTGCTGAGATTCATCATCTGTTCCAAAATTTTAACTTTTTAAAAAACTGTTTAGACATTTGAGAAAGTTGCTCTATACTTTTATGTATTCATTGAAATATCTGGACCATCCTCTGGTTGGCTTCCATTGATAGTCACATGTCTCACTTTCAGAAAGTACAAGTTGTGAGAAATGCTGGAAATAAACAATAGTGACTCTAACAGTCCATCTGTAAGTAGTGTTCTAGGATACTTGCTGCTAAAGATCATAATTCTAACTAATGTTGCAAAGTTGATGAGTTGAAGGGTTTGGGTCATCAGAGAAGAGAAGGATTCTTAAAGTTATATAGGAAAGCTTTGATTAGACCTGATAATATTCGGGGGAGAGTT
The DNA here is from genome assembly GCF_033118175.1 of Dama dama. Lineage (NCBI taxonomy): Eukaryota > Metazoa > Chordata > Mammalia > Artiodactyla > Cervidae > Dama > Dama dama. The sequence continues at coordinate 12,062,296 of NC_083707.1, forward strand.
GGATAATCAGGACTGATTATCATTTATTGTTCAAGTGCATTTTTATTGAATATCTGTAATTTAGAAGATGTTCTGTTATAATTCCCAAAGACTGACTGCATGACATGGGAATTATGATCACACTGTTTGACTAAGTAGCTAAAGCATGAATTTTTAAGCAACAAAGACCTTACTCTGATGCAATTGCCTGCAGTAGGAAAGAAAAGAGGACTTTGTAAGAGAACTGTTTTCAAATAAAACTAAAGTAATTTGCTTTGAGAAAGTTATTGGCTAATGTACAAATTGAACCACTTCAAAAGTGCAATGCAGAACATATTTTGATGGAAAAGATTAAATGATTGTTCTGATGTTTTAAATAGATAAAATTCAAATAATAACCTAATTTGGCTGTCTGCTTCATTGACTCTGCTAAAGCTTTTGACCGTGTGGATCACAACAAACTGTAGAAAATTCTTAAAGTGATGGGAATACAATTATCTCTCTCCTGAGAAACCTGTATTCAGATCAAGAAGCAATAGTCAGAACAGGACATGGAACAATGAATTGGTTCAAAATCGAGAAAAGAGTTCATCAAGGCTGTATATTATCACCCTGTTTATTTAACTTATATGCAGAGTACATCATGTGAAATCTTGGGCTGGATGAATCCCAAGTGGAATCAAGATTTCTGAGAGAAATATCAACAGCCTCAGATATACAGATGATACCATCAAACAGCAGAAAAAGAAGAGGAACTAAAGAGCCTGTTGATGAAAGTGGAAGAGGAGAGTGACAAAGCTGTCTTAAAACTCAACATTCAGAAAACTAAGATCATGGCATCCAGTCCCATCACTTCATGGCAAATAGATGAGTAAAAAGTGGAAAAAGATTCTCTTTTCTTGGGCTCCAAAATCAGTGCAGATGGTGACTGCAGCCATGAAATTTAAGACACTTGCTTTTTGGAAGGAAAGCTATGACAAAATTAGACCGTATATTAAAAAGCAAAGATATCATTTTGCCGACAAAGGTATCATAGTCAAAGCTATGTTTTTTTCACTAGTCATGTACAGATGTGAGAGTTGGACCATAAAGAAGGCTGAGTGCTGAAGAATTGATGCTTTCAAATTGTGGTGTTGGAGAAGACTCCTGAGAGTCCCTTCGGCTGCAAGGAGATCAAACCAGTCCGTCCTAAAGGAATCAAACCCTGAATATTCATTGGAAGGACTGATGCTTAAGCTGAAGCTCCAATACTTGGATCACCGGATGTGAAGAACCAACTCATTGGAAAAGACTCTGACGCTGGGCAAGACTGAGGACCGGAGGAGAAGGGGGCACCAACGAATGATCTGATTGGATGGCATCATCCACACAATGGACATGAGTTTGAGCAAACTCCGGGAGCTAGTGAAGGACAGGGAAGCCTGAGGCGCTGCAGTCCATGTGGCAGCAAAGAGTCAGACACCACTTAGAGACTGAACAGCAGCAACAACCCGGCTCTTGTTAATTTCCTTGTGAACTTTGCAATTTTGTCTTTAAAAGAGAGAAAGAAATACGTTTCTTCACTTTTTGTTCTTTCAACTTTAGCTATTGTAAAAATTTCATATATGTTTCTCTGTGAGAGAGAGCACATTGGATTTAAACTCATGAATAGCATTTTATTATATCTCATATACTAAATATATTGAATAAAATGTATGGTCATAGTCTTATAATCTAGAAATTAATTTTATGAGGTGATATTTAGGCTTAAGTTTGCAGAACATCCTTAAAGCTTGATGCCTACACATCCAACTTTATATAATACACAAATATGTGTATAGTGGTCAACTTTTAACAAGCCCATGTACTGGTTGATATAATATGCAAAAACAAAACAAAAAAATTTTCCTTACAAATCTATGAAAAGTAAGAAAGTCCCTTACATTAGAGAGTAGATCGCATAAATGAAATTTTTCACCGTAATTATTTACTTGATAAAAGGAAGATTATTTTTAAAAAATTAACATTATTTCAGTTTATCAATGTGCTTTATATCTGTTGCCCTAACTAAACATTTATAGCTTCCCTTGTCTGAAAAATGTCTGTTCTCTATTTCTCAATACTTCTCTTGTAAACTGTAACAATTATAATTAAACACTTCCAAATCTTAGATTGTATTGATAGAAACTACATGAAGTCATCCTGGAAGTCACTAGGCTTCCCCAGTGACTCAGTCAGTAAAGAAACTCCCTGCAGTGCAGGAGACCCAGGTTCAGTCCCCGAGTCGAGAAGATCCCCTGGAGAAGGAAAAGGCAACCCACTCCAGTCTTCTCGCCTGGAGAATCCCATGGACAGAGGAGCCTGGCGGGCTGCAGTCCACGGGTCACACAGCGTCAGACACGACTACATGACTGAACACAGCACACCTCCCTCTGCAGACTTGTTACTGCCAAATTCACAAATACTAATTGTTGCTAGATAGATTTAAAGTATGGTAAATTTAATTTATCACTGAAGCCATGACACTGTGAAGTGTGAAAGTTAATGCTGTTAAAAATACTACAAGGTCATTGGATACAAGAATAACAATGAATAACAATGACAATTCCAAGCACATTTATTAGCAACTAGTTTAACTGTATAATCACTAGTTGGCAAGGACGATGAAAGCGTTTACTTAGGCAGATTTTCTGATGAGAAGAATTAATATTCTGGAGTACATTCTACAGTAGACCTTGAACCAACTTAACTTCTTTCTTTCCAACTAGAAGCAAATTACTGGGGAAACTCAAGGACCAAATTGAGTAAGAAAGCATTCCATTAATCCTGTATGAAGCTCAGAGGGATTTATATACACACCTGATCGTATAAAACCTTAAAATAGTACATGGTTGTCTCTTCTACTTGAAACAGAGTCATAAATTTAGAATCTATCTAACTCATAGGGTATGTCATAGACCTTAATATCGAAAAATTGGCGAAAGCAGCAAAGTGTTTCTTAGCATTCGCTTCAAATAAAGCTATCTTCTACCTGCTAAATGCCAGGCCTCTTCGAAATTCCTAGAAATGTCAGAAGCTCTTTCAAGACTGCATAGAATAGTACTGTTTCTTTAAGACACCATTTTTCACAGTTTTGAAAACCTCAGCTAGATGCCATTCTCTTCTGATAAAAGCAGGTTTTTTTTCTTTTCTAATAACAGTTTCCAGACCTTGGAATTAGCTCCCTTTAACTAAATTTTCTTCAGCTGATTGTACTAAATGAGGCACGGTGAAGACAAAAGTGGACCATACATGGTCATATGTGGCTCATATTTAATATAAGACATACGTAAGATAAAAACAGCACACCTTTTCTTTTCTCATATACAACCAATGCATTTTCATCCCCGAAGTTCTGCAATGTATTTTAAAACCTGGTTGCATCTTTCCAAACAACTTTTGAACTAAGCTACACTGGCAGAGCTTAAAAAAAAAAAAAAAACCCAAAATAATATGAACAAACAAACTCTCCTTGAAAACGACAGGTGTCAAGGATGGTGGGAATTAGAGTAGGGTGGCCAAAAAGTACCAATTTTCACTTGTAAGATAAATAAGCACTTAGGGATGGAAATACAACATGATGATTACAGTTAACACGGCTGAATGGTACGTACAAGAGCCAGACACAACTGAGTGAGCGCGCTCACACACACACACACACACACACACACACACACACACACACACACACGGAATGTATGAAAGTCAAGAGAGTAATCCCAAGTATTCTCATCACAAGAAAATGGTTTTTCCTTTTCCTTTTATTGTATTTTTTCTATTTCTCATATATTTATTTTTATTGTATATGAGATGATGGATGCTAACTGCACTTGTTTTGGTAGTCACTTTACAATATATATGTCAATCCATTATGCTGTATCCTGGTGGTTCCCAAACTTTTTAGCACCAGGGACCAGTTCTGGGGAAGCCAATTTTTTTTACATGGATTGGCAGGGGAATAGTTTAGGGATGTTTCAAGGGCATTATATTTATTGTGCACTTTATTTCTATTATTATTATTACATCAGCTCCACCTCAGATCATTAGGAATTAGATCTCAGAGGTTGGGGACCCCTGCTATACACCTTAAACTTACACAGTTATTTATGTCAATAGTACCTCACAACGAGAAAAAAGACATGTACCTATTTATAACCAATTTTTATTTTCTCTCTCCTTTTTGTGCTAGATAGGGTATCAGTTGTGAGGACATTTTCTGAAAATGTGCAAAAGTATTGATATTTGTAAAGGGATAGACATATTTTACCATTTGATGTTGTAATTAGCTGGTGCCAGCAACTTTTATTGTTGGACTTCATATAGCATGAGTGTAAACCATCAGAATAAATCTCCACTAATTATCTCTTATGAGAGAAATCCATTTAAATATTCTGATTTCAGAGAAGAGCAGGGTCATGAGTACTACTTTGTGACTGACAAATATGCATTGCTGAAATAAGTGAAGTGTGATTAAATATCTCTTCAGGCCTGTGTTTCGTTCAATGATTGCATGCTTCCTGGATTATAGGGACAAAGTTTTAGGCACTGGCTGTGGGCAGCCAGACACATTAAGTAACATTTCAAATAGGGAAGCAATAAACAGTATATAAGTTTTATTACTTATATAAGTCTATATAAGTCTGATATAGCATGCTATTGTTGTTTTTCAGTCGTCAAGTTGTGCCCAACTCTTTGTGCCCCCATGGACTGCAGCATGCCAGGCTCCTCTGTCCTTCATTACCTCCCAGAGTTTGCTCAAATTCATGTCCACTGAGGCAGTGATGCTATATAGCATGCATAAGAGTAAAGATGTAGACATAGCTATAAAGACAGTGATAGATATAAATTTAGGGTTAAACACAGAATATAGATACAAATATAGATACATAGAAAATGTAAAATAGAAAATCTCTATATAACATAGAGATTTGACTGTAGGTAATGTTGAATATAAAGAGCATTAAATCTGTCTAAGAGGTTGGAGGAACATGGAAGCTAGTTCTATGATGTTAATTTTCCTTTTCATAGAATTTTTTCTTCATTATGAAGGTAGGGTTGCCAAATTGAATTATCAAAGAGAATATCTAAGAAAAATTACAAAATCTCAAAAAATAAGTGAATTATTCATACACACATTTGTCTTTTTTTTCAGATTGTTCAAAGAAGATATGTCCCTGCTTTCTAAAGGCAATTGTGTCTTCTTTTGTCTTCAGATACTTAGGATTTATTATACTTTCTATTTGTTTATGCATTACTCCCTCTCTGCTTCCAAGCCATAGGAACTTTTTAAAATTTTACATCATACATCATGATCTAAGGGGGTTTACCCCGGGGATGCAAGTATTCTTCAATATATGCACATCAATCAATGGAATACACCATATCAACAAACTGAAAGATAAAAAGCATATAATCATCTTGATAGATGTAGAGAAAGCTTTTGACAGAATTCAACACCCTTTGATGATAAAAACTCTCCAGAAAGTAGGCATAGAAGGAAACTACCTTTACATAATAAAGGCAATATACGACAAACCCACAACAAACACTATAGTCAATGGTGAAAAAGTGAAAGCATTTCCTCTAAGATCAGGAACAAAACGAGGGTGCCCACTCTCGCCACTATTATATGGCATAGTTTTTGAAGTCCTAGGCATGGCAATCAGAGAAGAAAAGGAAATAAAGAAATTCAGATTGGGAGAGAAGTAAAACTCTCACTGTTCGCAGATGACATTTCATTTGTTTTTAATCATAACTTATACCTACTTCAGTACTGACCATATGTTATATACCCAAGAAACATCTGATGAATATCTACTCAAAATAATTTTAGTTCATTCTAACAGTCCCATTATTTGAAATGTAGGGAAAATAATTCTAACAAATTTGGAAAAGAGCACATGTAAAATTTGTTTCAGCAGTTATGGAAAATGGTATTCTTTGGAAATATTAAGGGTGGTTAAACTTAGAATTAATTTTGAGCCATCACTTTACATAAGCCCTCAAGTTTCTGAAAATATTTCAACAAATTTGGCAATGCCACAGGCATCCTATAAAATGAGTGGAGAAGTTCGCCCTTTGCTTGTTTATTAACTTGGAAAACAGATCCTGGATAAGCTCGGTCCATAGAGTACTGGATCTTTCTTAATCAGTCTTTAAGATGTGCTGGGACTAAACCAGAGAAAGCACTATGAGGAACCAAAAAATATTAGGAATAATAGTGTCATTGAAGGTGCAAGCAACTGCATCTTATGTCATTAATTGCTTTACTGTTCAGGATTTAAAATGTAGTGCACGATTCTTTATCATATCATCCATCAAAAGCTGGCAGTGGAGAGGTATAATGTGTGAAAATTAAAACCTGTTTGTTACCGGAAATCTACAAGCTTGAACACCATCCATCAAAATCAGAGAGATGCAGGATAAACTGAGTGGAGAGAAATAAATATGTGCACAGGTTATTAATGCTTTTTGTTAAATATGTTAGCAATATTAATTTGCTTAATATTTGATCTTTTATGTTGTGGAGAACAGCAAATATAAACAAATAGGAATGCCAATTGAAAACTTATATTTTAAATATTTCATTAGAAAATAAGTTATCTATAAAACATGTTGGCTAAAATAAAAAGAAAGATAAAGTGTGACATTAAATGAATATTAATATTTCAGGAAATCATAGAATAAATGCCCCTTCCTTTTCTTTTCAAAAATCTGCTCTTGATTTCACTAGACTTAAATTTATACTTCATTGTTGCTTTTCTTTTGAGAACCATGACCATAATATTGATTCGACATCTTGCTCAAGACAGTCAGCTTTCCCCCGTAAGTGGAGGCAATGAAAGAGCAAAGTGATCGGTGCTCTAAAGCACAGAAGTATGATCCGTGCCATTTGAGAAACAGTTATTGAACCGTTGAATTGATCATTAGTTGAAATTGCTCCTCAGGCTAAAAGACATAAAATAATCTTGTGCATAGAGTCTTGGGTAATGTTAGAGAAACACTCTAACAAGAAATGCAGTGCCTGAAAGAGCTCCATAAGGAAATGGAAATGGTGTAGATGGAAATGTACTGCAGGAGGAAGGCATGGAGGTGCTCACTGTGTATGTGAGTATGGAACTAGCTGCACAGAAACAGCTCAATTTTTGAGTATGAGAGCATTTCTCAGGACTTTATTTAACAGAAATGCTACTATCCTTAATGTGAAATCAAAATATAACTATAACTATATATTGACTTCTCTGAAGGCTCAGTTGCTAAAGAATCCACTTGCAATGGAGACAATTATGGGATGCCAGAAAAAACAAAAGCCAGTAAGTTTAATACATTTCAATAGCACCAATTACACTACCTACTGCAATTCATATTCACTTGAAAAATATTTTGCTCTATTTCCAGTTCCCCTGTGCACTTATTGAACTCATATTCTATTCAAAACATGTCACAAAACTCCACCCACAAAAGCAGGCAGTCTGTAACTTGTTCAGTAGCAATTCGGGGACCTCAGATACATGGAGCACAAAGCCATCTATTAACTCATTTATTCATTGAGCATTTCTGTGTTAGGTGTTGGGAAGACTAAGAGATCAATAAAAGAAACAAAACACATATCATTCACCATAAATATTGACATACTATTACAAACATAACGTGAATCATAGGCATTAAAATCAGTTTTACTTACTTGAGTAATCTAGAATTCTATGACATAAAAAGTTAATAAATTAAATAAGCCATTTATTTCTCTCAACCTACCACATGCACATTGCAAATAGTATTTGTTATTATTCTTTCTTTTATCCTTTCTTCAATTTCTTTGCAATATCAAAGAAGATATCAGAGCTTGACCAACAGTTCACTGCTTCTTTCAAAGGGATGCTAAGTCACATCGAAACAAAGTAAATAGAGCATTTCTTATAATTACTATAATTATAGATTGCTTTGATATGTAGCTGGTCAGAGAAACATGGATCCCACCAGAATTGTGAGAAAGTTACAAAGAGCTTTATTTGCCAGTAATAGTTCAAGATATTCTGCTAAACTGAGAAGAGAAGTATATCTGGGAAGGAAAGAATTTCAAATATTGAACTCTTTTAGTCAGGCAACAGCAAACTCATTTTTGTATATAGTATTCATAAAGTTTTTCAGGAAAGTTAATAGGACATATCAATATAATTATTTTATAATTTGTCACAAACTTTTAAAAATATATTAATATACTTGCAAAAGAAATACATTTCCTTTGTTATGATTCATTTGGCATAGTAAATCACCAAATTTAGTATAATTTGAAAGTCATTTTATTCTAAGACAATCTCAAGGCATTAGCTACAAGAGAGACATTTTCATCTAAATCTCTGAATGCTGTTCACTGAGGAAGTTGATTTATATATTTGTCTTTTTTTAATATTTTATATCTCAATTTCATCTTGAGATATTTCAAAAATTGCATGAAAATATGCATCTTTAAAGCAGCTGGAATTTGTCCACCAGTACATTGCTCTTTTATTGGAGCATGTCTAATAGACTTCAGGGACATATTAATCAATAAAATGAAAAAGAGAGTTAGAAATAGAAACAGATTATTTTCCAAAGCAGTCACACCATTTTAAATTTCCACCAGGTGTGTAAAAGGGTCCCAATTTCTCCACATACATTTGCTATCCTCTCTCTTTTCTACTGTCACAATCCTGGAGGGTGCAAAGGAGTATCTCACTGTGGTTTTGGTTTGTATGTCTCTAGTGACTAAGAGCTTCCCTCATAGCTCAGTTGGTAAAGAATCTGCCTGCAATGCAAGAGACCCGGGTTTGATTTCTGGGTTGAGAAGATCCCCTGGAGAAAAAAATGGCAACCCACTCCAGTATTCTTGCCTGGAGAATCCCATGGACAGAGGAGCCTGGCGGGCTATAGTCCACAGGGTCGCAAGAGTCGGACACGACTCAGAGAGGAGAGACAGAGAGACAGAGAGACAGACAGACAGACACTAACAGGACTTCCCAGGTGGCGCTAGTGGTAAAGAAACCTGCCGGCCAATGCAGAAGCTATGAGACACAGGTTTCATCCCTGTGTTGTGAAGATCCCTTGGAGGAGGGCATGGCAACCCACTCCAGTATTCTTGCCTGGAGAATTTCATGGACAGAGTAGCCAGGTGGACTCTGGCACATAGGGTCGCTGAGAGTCAGACATGACTGAGGTGCCTTAGCATGCATACATGGAATGACCAATAACGTTGAGCATCTTTGAGTGCATTTGCTGGCTATTTGCATATCTTATTTGCTGCTGTGTTGTTCACTCTCTAAGTTGTGTCTGATTCTCCGAGACCTCATGGACTGCAGCGTGCCAGGTTTCCCTGTCCTCCACTATCTCCTGGAGTTCGCTCAAGTTCACGTCTATTGAGTCAGTGTTGATATCTAATGTCTCATCCTCTGCTCTGCTCTTCTCCTTTTGCCTTCAGTCGTTTCCAGCATCAGAGTCTTGGGAGGTCTTATTTGGAGAAATGTCTATTTAAATTTTTTGTTCATTGCTTTAAATGGATATTTGTCTTTACTTTTGAACAATTAACATTTTAAAAATATCTTCTGGAAACAGTTCCCTTTTCTGATACGTTATTTGCAAATATTTTCACCATTCTATGGATTGCCTTTGCACTTTCTTGATAGTGTCATTTGAAACACAGAAGTTTTGAGTTTTGATGTAGTCCAGTTAATCTGCTTATCCTTTTGTTATTTGTTCTTTTGATATTGTATCTAAGAAATAATTGCTTATCCTAAAATCACATAGATTTATTCTTACATTTGCTTCTGTTAGTTATCATTTTAGCTCTTACATTTAGACCTTTAATCTATTTGGAAAGAATTTTAATATAGGGTTTTAGATAGGGTCTCATTTTGTACTTTTACATGTGGATTTCCAGTTGTCTCAGCATTATTTCTTCAGAAGACAGTTCCCATCCCCCTAACCCCCACTCCCTGTTGAACTGTTCAGCAAGCTCACCAAAGGTCAGCTGGCTGGCCACAAACACAAGGCTTTATTTCTGAACTCTCAATTTTATTCCACTGATTGATCTGTTTATCTTTATACAGGTATTATACAATCTTACTGTATCTTCATAGTAAAATTGGAAATAGATATGAGTTCTCAACTACTTTCTTATTTCCACAAATATTTTAGCTGTTCTGAGTCTTTGCATTTCTCTATGAATTTTAGGATCAGCTTGTATTTCTGGGGAAAAAAAAGCAGAAGCAATTTTATTTAAGTATAATTGAAAAATAGATTATAATAAATCAAGTTAGACAAATCCTCAAGTTGTATGGATGACTATGCAACAGCACACTCTACTTTTTTGTGTTTTCTGAACATTTTTTGTTTCATTATCTAGTTATTTTTTTCCTTTGTTCCTAGTGGTAGATATTTATCAGCATTTCAAAGTGAAAATTGTAATGAAACAGGAATTAAAACCATCTGTTACTAGCAGAGAAAAAAAACAGATGGAAGGTTGGGAGAAAGTAGCCCCAAAAAACACACAGATAAATTCATTGTGACAAGGAAAGATAAAATTATTAAGGTAAAGAAGAGTTATTCAATACACAGATTTGAGATGTTTGGCTAAAATTATGAAAATAATAGATTTAGTACATATCCTTCAGTTCAGTTCAGTTCATTTCAGTAGCTCAGTCGTGTCTGACTCATTGCAGCCCCATGAATCGCAGCATGCAGGCCTCCCTGTCCATCACAAACTCCCGGAGTTTACTCAAACTCATGTCTATTGAGTCGGTGATGCCATCTAGCCATCTCATCCTCTGTCGTCCCCTTCTCCTCCTGCCCCCAATCCCTCCCAGCATCAGGGTCTTTTCCAATGAGTCAACTCTTCACATGAGGTGGCCAAAGTATTGGAGTTTCAGCTTCAGCATCATATCCTTCAGCATATTACAAAACAAAGAACAGATGAATTAATTAACATAAAAATATGATTCATTACCACAAAATGACAAAATGGCCAAACACAAAGCTTATTATAATTACTGAAAAAATTATCATTTTATAAAATTGAGATGAATATAAGAAAATTTTTAAAATAGAATAAATAAATATGGGTCCATAAAAACAAAAGTTCTTTCTTCCTCTAATATTTCCATAACAGTAAAAATCACAAAATGAAAACTTTATCTAAAATATATTCATTTTTCAATGAGCTTACAACCAACAAGGAAAAAAACGGCTAGTGGATAGGTAGGAAAAAACAAAATTACGTAGTTTACAAAGGAAAAAATAGAAATAAGTATTTATAATAATTTTGATTCAAAAATATCTCAAGAAATGGAAATATAATCAAGATGAAGCTCCATGTATTTGTTCTAATAACTAAGCAAATATGTACAGTACAGAAATTACTATAGTCAGTATTGTCTCTTTTATAATTTTATAAAATTATAGAATGTTTTAGAATATAAATATAGGGACATGCATGGAGTTATAAAAATAATCATTTTATTAAGCAGTTAATAGCATGAAAACTGCTCAAAAGAGGGAAATTATTCTTAATGTTATTATTATACTCTTAACTTCAGTGAGAAAGAAGCAGTCATAATATAGGCAGGTAGATAGTTAAATGAACATTATGAATACCTATTAATTACATAATGGTAATGCCAATGACATTAACATATATAGGTATATTGTAATTAAAAGATACAGATACCTTAGGAAAGAAAGAAACGAAAGTGTGAGTCCTGAAAATATTTTTAAATGCTTATTTAATAGAGTCAATTTTGTCATTCTTAACACATTTTTTCAAATCAAATCCAGTAGTATACAAAAATTATAATACATCCTAACCAAATATAATTTATTTCCAGAATGCAAGATTGATTTAAAAGTTTTAAATTTAATTCTATGTAATTTATCATATTAAGAGACTTAAAATAGCTCAGAGATGCTTGCACAGCTACTTGAATATCTACAATTAAAATAATTGATTGTAGCATTTGTTTATGAAGATGTGGGTCAAATGGAAAGCTAATGCAATGCTGTTAGGAATGTAAAATGGTGAAACCACTTTGGAAAATAGTTTTCTACTTTCTTAAAATGTTAAACATATACCTACTACAAGGTCTAACCATTACCCTCTAGGTATTTACCCAAAGAGCTTAAAAGCCTGTGTCTGTTCATTCAGTTCTATTAATACAAATAAATGAGCTATCAAACGGTGAAAAGACATGGAAATCTTAAATGCATATTACTAAGTGAAAGAACCAATTTGAAAAGACTGCATACTGTATGACTCAGACTAGATGGCATTCCAGAAAGAGAAAACTGTGGAGACAGTAGAGACCAGCGCTTTGAGGAGGTTGGGGAGAGGCTGGAATGAATCGGAGGGCCCGGAGAGAAGGACCGCTGCCAACTGGGCTGACATTGCCGGTGCTGCCGTGCCCTTCCTCAGACAGGCAGTGTGGATGGCTGCCATCAGTGAAAAGGAATTGATGATGTTGTGTTGCATCAGAAAATAGAAGGGGTTGCAAGTCAGAGAGTGCCCTGAAAAAAGAAGTGAAGTACAAATGAAGGAGTAGTTGCAGTTATCGATACTGTGTCCAGAGGATAAATGAAGGCTTCGTTGATGGGTTTGACCAAGTGCCCTGAACGGCAGTCATCAGGTTGAACCATCTCAAGTTCTGAAATCCTTTGACCGTTCTCTTTAATTTTCTGGGCTTTGACCTGATTCATCAGACTTTGGAAATTATAGATGACTCTGCCAAGTAGAAATCTATAGACTGCGGTACAGCCCTAGATGTTACTGGAAAAATCACTGCCTTCTGAAGGACAGGAATTTGATGAAAAACTTTGACTGGCTTTATGAAATAGAACATGGCTATTAGAAGCCCAGCGATCCTTCCTCTTATATTTTACGGTAGTTCCTGGGGAGGCATCGGGAGCCTGGGAAAGCTGTACTTATGGTCTAACTACAGTGAAGGGGGCATATACTCACTCTATTCTCCCTGCAAAGCATAGTAAGATTGTGGGTGTAACTCAACTATTTGCCATTCCATATACTTTTATATAAAATAATTTATTCAGAATCAATGTTCTAAAATCAGGTGTTTTTCCATATTTGAAAAATTGAAGTAAACAAGAAATATTGAATCACATAACTATCAGCAAAAGTCCACTAAAGGTGCAGAAAAACATTTGTCACTTTCTCTGATCTTATACTTATTATCATTGCACTGATAATAGGAAACTTTATGAGATTTTAAAAGTGTAACATGGGAATTCTCAAAAGTTAGCTTTTGCTGTTGTTATTGACTCAAGAGCATTTCAACTGCATTTCCCACACACTCAAAGCAAAATAATTGCTTAGCTCAATAACATGACTTAGTAATGTCTCATGATTTATCATTTAAAAAATTTGTTCCTGTAAAATTGAATATCGATCAGACCCTTATTGTTAATTGTAAGCTTTAATTTCTTGGCAACTTAAAGAACTGAAATTACATCAAGCTTTCTTTAAAGCTCTTGAAATTGAATTTATAATCTATAGACACATTTCATTTGTAAAATGTGTGAATCACTGACATAAGGATATATGTATAATAATGTTATGTATAGAGTTACATGGTAAAATCAAACAATAAAAATTAAACACATTGTATTTCACACTTAAAGACTGGTTTAAGTGTGTGAATTTTAACATTGACCTACTACAAATTAATAAATTCTACAGTAGATTTAGATAAAATCTAAATTGTTTTAACTGAACAATATAAATTCCATGTAATGAGAAAACATTATTATATGGAATGTTTGAAAAATTAATAGAAACATCTATTCATTTTCCACTTTAAAATATGACTTTTCTTTTAAACAACTGAATGTATTTCTTATTTGGGGAGAGGAAGCTTTTACTTTATTTGTGAATTCTTTAGAGAAACTGTAAAAGGATACAGGAGGAATTTTCTATCTTCCTGCTATCATCCTCCCAACTAGTCAAGCACTTACTAGACAGCTATAAATAACAACAAAGAGACAAACTGTTCTTTAATTAACAGAAACAAATAGACTCAAGGAAGACAATGGAGAGCAGTCAAAACCTTAACCAGTCAATCACTGTGCACACATGTCCCCTCTGTCCAGAGCGTCTGCCCACAAGATTCACACCAAGTGCAGTTGTTGGACTATACACCTTTCCCCTATGATGTAGATATCCCTCTCCATTAAGCCAAAAAATTAGGGATGCTGCATTAAAAATAAAAATGAAAGTGAAAAAATTTTGGTAAGGCATTCAACTCTTACCCATTTTTTTTTTCTGCCTCTTGACATCAGGTTGTTGCTTAAGTACAGGTGTCAGTGTTGAGGATTCCCACGTGTAAATTTAATATTATGTTTGAATAGAACAGAAAGATAATATGTTATTTAGTATTTAATGAATTCCCGTCCTATTATATAGAACACACACACACATATGAAAAAATGTCTGCAGTCAGAAGTTTATACAAATGATAAGGTAAATCAACCTATTTTGAGGCAGAGAGAGAAGAAAGTTGTTTAGAAAAGTAGAAATTGTGACAGTAAGTGAGGAATATGTGCACATGAGTTTATGTACTTATATGTGTATATGATGATGTATACATATATCCTAATATATACCATCAATAGTGAAAAATTAAAGTTCTGAGAATATATTTCATTCTGTTCACTGATTAGAGCAAAACCTATTCCTGTGATTTAAAATATAATTCAAATACACCCTCAGTTTTTATTTTAAACATTTTAAAATGAATCACAAATTATTTTATGAGACAATATTCCAACCTAAATCACCCTTTAGTGACTTAGCCCTGTAATATGCACATTTGTACAACAAAATATCAGATGAAAACCCAGCATGGTCACTGAGTGAGCCATCCAGAAATGTAACTTCTATTTGAACAGTGCTGCTTGCTGATTTCCTCTGCAGTAATTCCCTAGGAGATTTAGTTTTTGTATTTTTTTAATGAACAAGAATTTTTTAAAAGAATGTTGGATATTAGTTCCAAAGAGGGAAAACAAATATTAAAGGAATTTAGCTACTCCCCGTTGAATTTTTAGGCATGAAAATCCAAGGGGTATTTTGGGAAACACAACCAATATGTGCAATAAAGAAAAATGGGTATAATTAAGTAGACGGAAGTCCTACTAAATGATGAATTTTATGAATGACCTACATAAATACAGGAGCATTCTTAGATCACAGTTAAATTGTTGGGTTTTATAATATTCTGATGACCCTCTTCTCTCTTGATAAAAATAGAAACTTGGTTATATAATAATGTTTAGATTTTGAGAGTGGGATTCCACATAGTTGGGTTTCATATATTACAGCAACATGAAAATTTTGCGGAAACTCATCAGTATAATTGCGACTCTGTGATAGAAGGCATCTTCTCCTTAATTACACTTACCAGGAGCTATGCTTTTAGCCGGCAACGCCAGTGCCGCGAATCTGTTTCTAAGGCTGCATTGTTCTGATCCTCAGTTCCTGCGTTCGCATTGATAACTGTGCGGCCTGAAAACAGGAAGTCCTCCCCCTCTGCGGCTGCTTGGAATTGCTCTAATTTGTCCTGGTAATGGGCGCCAGATGTCAGGGTCTAAAAGGAAGCCGGAGCAGGCAAAAAGATGGCCATGCTGACCTTCTATTGAATTCCAGAGCTCTTACCCTCTTTTGCCTTCTGTGAAAATCAGATGTTCGCAACCATACTGAGCCAAGTTGGGCCAGGCGGCCTCCCTCCTGGGGAAGGAAGCAGTCAGCAGAAGAGAGATGGCAGCTGGGCAGTACCCAGGAAGGGCGGCACCTGCCTCAATTCCCCAGGCTGTCTGGTGGGGTGAGGGGTGGGGGGCAGAGAGAAGAAGGAGAGAAGAAAATGAACCCTTGTCATCCGCGTCCACAGAAGCATCTCCTGTATCATGACTGTTGCTTCTTCAAAATTGCGCTCTCCCCAACGGGGTCTTTGACATCTCCTTTTAGTAAAGACGATGCATGGGGTTTGAGGTTTTGTTTCCCTCTGCCTTTTATTTTTCAGTAACTCCAGGGCTAAAATGTCTTTGCTTGGATACTGTGTATCTAATTTATTGCATTTGTCACTCCATTTGTCTGGGTAAAATGCGCTTAAATCTGGAAAAGTCTCAGCAGAGTAAATCAAAGTGAATACAGTCAGATGCCTGCTGGCGTTGATGAGAGTACAAACTGGCGATAAAGTCGATCAGCTAGTACAGGATTTACATGTCTGAGCATTTAAATCACATTTGTGTTAACTGATTTTCTACAGGTTCACAGGACTGCATGCAGCTCCTTTCCTATTTGTAATGAAGTTTCTATTCCCCAAATTCTCAAAGAGTTGTTTTCTTGGTGTACATGGCAGATTTTTGTTTGCAAGGAGTGTTCCTACAGGAGGTGTCTTTGTTTTCTTTTGTAAAAGTATAGTTAGAAGTTAGAAATACCATCCTTTACTGAGGGAAAATCAAGCATTTTATTTCCTCAGGAAAAGTAGGGAATGATTGGAAAAAAGAAATTAAACTATTCATTCTATTAAAACAGCTTTGTCATCCAAGCAGCATATGAGATTTGAAAATTCAGACAAATATTTAAAATTATTTTAAAGTTGTCATTATTTGGTATTTACCTATCAGAGCTGGAAATGCTAAAATTTAAAATCAGTAGGAAATGTTAAGCTTTTTCAAGGTTCACTGTCCCAATAAAACATCACTTCTGTCCTGGACACATCCTTACAATTAAGCTAGTCTCAGTTTCCATTTTTTTTCCTTTTTCTTTTCCCCCAAATGTCAGAAGATTCAAGTATATCTTAGTTTTTCTTGAGATTTTCAATAGTTTTATAATGCGATTTTATTTTTTTCTATAGTGATTTGCTTTATCTAAGATTTCTTTGAGAATAACAAATATTTAAGAATTAAGGTCTAAATAAATACGCTGAAATCCTGTGGAAAACCCAGTTATGTTTGTTGGCATCCCTAATTTCTGATCGTTGATAAAGTATTTATAAATGGTAAGTGACTTATTCAGTGTATGCCCCAGTATCCAGAAGCACCTTCCTGAGTTTGTCCAGACCATTCTTGCAAAAACCTGAGCATGACGGGGGCATCGGACTCTCTCAATACATGGACAAAAGCAAAACAGTTCCCAGTGACAGAGGTTCTTCCCTCTGCCAGAGGAGCTAGTTTGACCTCTTTGATACTCATTTTCTCATCTTCAGAACAGGATTAATATCTCCTATTTTGTAAATATTCAATACGATAATATTGGAGAAAGCACCCGGAACACATCAGATGCTGCAAAAGTTTCATTGGAAGCTATATCATATTCCAGTGCATTAGCTTAGGAATCTCAGACTATTAGCTAGATTTGTACTATTAACTGTATAGCTTTTATAAGGGTTTTTACTGGTTGTAAATATTACATATATAATTACAGATGAAAAATTACAGAGTTGCATCATTCCTTGATGTCTCTCGAGGCATGTTTACTGAACCATTCCTAAATGTCCATACCCAGGCCCACATGGCCTCTTTGGAATGCAGTCACATTAATACACCTCTGAGAGTCCTTCCAATTTAACAGCAGACAGAACTTTCTAGTCTCAAGTAGGTTAATCAATCTAACAATGAGAGAAAATCAGCTGGACTAAAGTAACCCTGTGCTGTTTCTTATCAGCTCTGGTCTGGACTCTTCCATTCTCCCTGACTCGTCTACATGAGCACCTCAGCAATCAGGGACTGACTTTTCTCATCACTTGCTCTTCAGGCTTCGGCAGCACTAGGTATTGACTGAGTAGCTAGTGATCATCACTCTGTATTTGAGATTTCTCTACTGACTGTACTCTGAGGTAATAAGACTCTAGTCAGAGGCCCTGCCGTTCCAGCTTTCTCTAACTGCAAGACACAGATGCGCTTCCAGCAGCCCTAACATTTGCTTTATAAAGAGAATACCCATATATTAGATATGACTTTACTATTTCCCTCCTTTTTCTTTCCCATTAACAATTGGTTCTGATGGAAACAAAAGAACCAGAGAAGAACTGACTCAATATAATAAACTTTTTAGAACTTGATAACTCTGTTTGGAGAAATACCATAGGGCTGTTTACTCAAAATGTAATGCATAGATTTCTACAAATACTCAGGATAGTATTTCACTTGATAGCATCTTGGGTAACTTTTAAAATGACATAAGGTCATTATGGGAAGGAAGCATTTGGGAGATGGAAGAAAGTTTTTCATTTAGAAGGAGTATATTTATTTATTGCCTGCCTGACTCTCCAGGTACTATTTAGCTCAAATAGAAATCCTAACATGAAAGTTTTGACTGGAAAATATTAACCATTATTCCTCTTCCTTCTCTCCTTACATTCCTTTACTGCTCAGTTAATTGAAAAGCAGAGAGCAAATACAGAACATGAACTATAAAAATAGATGACACATGGAATTATATCTCCTTAACTCTGACAAACACACAGGGGTTTCTTATGCTTCAGCCTCCTATGGTTAATCACAGAAAGATCAACCATTAACATTGATCCCTGAGTTCTAAAAAAAAGATGAGGATACTTTAAAAAATACAGCCACTCATTAGAGTTGAAAACATACCATGCTATGTGTCGAAGAACTAATTCAGCAATTTTCTCTTTAAGTAATGTACATACGAGAAGGCATAGTAGTCACTCAGCTGTGTCCAGCTCTTTGCGACCCCATCAACTATAGCCACCAGGCTTTTCTGTCCATGGGATTTTCCAGGCAGGGATACTGGAGTGGGCAGCCCTTTCCTCCTCCAGGGGATCATAGGTTCAGATAAATAATGTGGTGGAAATTACCTGCTCATACACAAAATCCTGTGTAGTGGGATGAACACTGAGCTTTGGATGCTAGGTGTAACTATAAAAACCACTAACCATATACTCTTGAACACATTACTTGAAGTCCTTTGTCGAAGTTTCCTCATATAAAATGAGATATAGGAGGATATTCTATTTGTGGATAAGATTAAGATAATTCATCTAATTGTCAACTAATTGACAATTAAAATTTGATAGGGAAAACTTCTGTCAGATAATCAGTAAAAAATGAAAATGTTTTTCTCTATTTTTAATAGAAAAAATATTTCCCGGCCATTTTGCCCTTAACAATTGCCATGTTTTATTTTACACAATTAAAAAATAAAGCCCTTGTTTCTCATTGCCCTTGCATATTTTACTGCCATCTTTTACTTTCCTCTCTGAAGGCAGAAGTATTCTTATGACTTGATGATTTTCTCTAAACAAACACACAGGGACATTTCTCCCACTGCAGAACAATGATGGAGTAAGTTACCACCAATGGATAAAGGCTTTCTTTCCATCTAAGAGGGCTTTGTTGAAATATACCTTTATTGTTTTGAAAAGTTAGAATAATCTATTAGCATTTTACGTGAAGTGTTAACTTCCAGATGTTCAAGCTAATTTTAGAAAAGGCAGAGGAACCAGAGATCAAATTGCCAACATCCGCTGGATCGTCGAAAAAGCAAGAGAGCTCTAAAAAAACATCTATTTCTGCTTTATTGACTATGCCAAAGCCTTTGACTGTGTTGATCATAATAAACTGTGGAAAATTCAGAAAGAGATGGGAATACCAGACCACCTGACCTGCCTCTTGAGAAACCTGTATGCAGGTCGGGAAGTAACAGTTAGAACTGGACATGGAACAACAGACTGGTTCCAAATAAGGAAAAGAAGTACGTCAAGGCCGTATATTGTCACCCTGCTTATTTAACTTATATGCAGAGTACATCATGAGAAATGCTGGGCTGGGTGAAGGACAAGCTGGAATCAAGATTGCTGGGAGAAATATCAATAACCTCAGACATGCAGATGACACCACCCTTATGGCAGAAAGTGAAGAAGAACTAAAAGCCTCTTGATGAAAGTGAAAGAGGAGAGTGAAAACGTTGGCTTACAGCTCAACATTCAGAAAACTAAGATCATGGCATCTGGTCCCATCACTTCATGGGAAATAGATGGGAAAACAGTGGAACCAGTGTCAGACTTTATTTTTCTGGGCTCCAAAATCACTGCAGATGGTGATTGCAGCCATGAAATTGAAAGATGCTTACTCCTTGGAAGGAAAGTTATGACCAACCTAGATAGCATATTAAAAAGCAGAGACATTACTTTGCCAACAGAAGTCTGTCTAGTCAAGGCTATGGTTTTTCCAGTGGTCATGTATGGATGTGAGAATTGGACTGTGAAGAAAGTTGAGCGCCGAAGAATTGATGCTTTTGAACTGTGGTGTTGGAGAAGACTCTTGAGAGTCCCTTGGACTGCAAGGAGATCCAACCAGTCCATCCTAAAGGAGATCAGTCCTGACTGTTCATTGGAAGGAATTATATTGAAGGTGAAACTCCAATACTTTGGCCACCTGATGTGAAGAGCTGACTCATTGGAAAAGATCCTGATGCTGGGAAAGATTGAGGGCAGGAGGAGAAGGGGACAACAGAGGATGAGATGGTTAGATGGTATCACCAACTCAATGGACATGAGTTTTAGTAAGCTCTGGGAGTTGGTGATGGACAGGGAGGCCTGGCATGCTGCAGTCCATGAGTCACAAAGAGTCGGACATGAGTGAGTGACTGAACTGAACTGGAAGAACTGATGCTGAAGCTGAAACTCCAATACTTTGGCCACCGCATGTGAAGAGTTGACTCATTGGAAAAGACCCTGATACTGGGAGGGATTGGGGACAGGAGGAGAAGGGGATGACAGAGGATGAGATGGCTGGATGGCATCACCGACTCGATGGACATGAGTTTGAGTAAACTCGGGGAGTTGGTGATGGACAGGGAGACCTGGCGTGCTGCGATTCATGGGGTCGCAAAGAGTCGGACACGACTGAGTGACTGAACTGAACTGAACTGAATGATAGTTTTATAATCCAAAAGAATAAGGTGTTAAAGTTCAATCAGAACATATTTCAGTACTGCGTGTTGGCAACCATTTTTACTCTAAACAAATCCATGGTTTTGTTGGAAGATGTGAATCGTAGGCCTGTCTTTATGATTACTACATAGGCACATGACACTGACCAGGATAATAATAGCACCTCTCCCTACCCGTCACCACTGAAATAAATCTAGGAATGAGGGTGAAAGAGTTGCATTCCTTTTCTAGAATTTTCTAGCTTGACTTTCCTGTAAAAATAAACTCATTTAATTTTCTTGCAGTTACCTTGTAAGGTTAGCAATTGTTTTTGGCTATGTTTGATAACCCTCTCATATATCCATTTACACATGAATACACATAAACCTGGGACTTCCCAGATGACCCAGTGGTAAAGACTCTGCCTGGAGTGTGAGAGACTTGGGTTTGAAACCTGGACCAAGACAATCTCCTGGAAAAGGGAATGGCAACCCACTCCAGTATTCTTTCCTGGAGAATCCCATGGAGAGAAGAGCCTGGCAGACTACAGTCCATAGGATCACAAAGAGTCGGACTCGACTGAACAACTAAGCATGCACACATAAAGCCACCTGCACAAAAGTGAAGGGGCCAATGTCCATGGAAATAGATTAAAAAAGAGAATTATGAACTTGATTCCTAAAATAAGACTAGCTTCACTTCTATCTTCCCCTATGAAAAACTAAAGTATTTAATATTTTTCTAGTTGGCTTTCAGTCATCAGCAAAGGAAATCCTGGATTGTACAATTCTATTCAAGAATTTGTTTATCTAAGCATAATGCTAGATACTTAGATAAATGTAAAATATAAGGCCTCACTTTTAGGTGTTATGTGCTAATCAGAGCAATTGTTTTACAAAGATATTTGTGTACATGTGCTGGTGTAGGAGATAAAGGGGATGTTTTTGCAGTGGTAAAGTATTTTATGGAGAAAATCCTGAGGCAGTCAGGAGCCTCCATGGAAGACATGGAATTTGATTTAAGCTGACATGATAGCAATATTAAGATTCGGTTAAAAGGAGATAGTTACCTTATTCTTAAAGTCATGGCACTAAGGACTATATTCTAATAAGAGTAGAGAAGGATTAGGTACAGGGAAGCCATGCCAATCCTAGCATCTATTGCAAGAGAAGCCTGATGGAAGAAGAAAACAAATAGTCTTATATAAATATGAGGTCTCAGGACACCTCCTTAGAAAGCGTTAGCCTCTGTGGAGTCCTGAGGCTCTGAGCACAGCCAGGGAGTGGTGGGTTTTCGATTTAATCCTGAGAGAAAGGGTAAAGAGACTTAGCTACTGGGAGGGTATTGACCGTCAAGGCACTTGGACTGTGTTGGCTGCCCCTGGACCTTGCTCTAAGGAAGGGCATGTGGGAACACCATGGCGCAGAGCCAGAGAGCAGACAGAAGATAGGACACCTTGACCAGAGTAGCCTAATCAGGAAAGAGGGACCGGGGAGGAACCGGGCTTGCCGGGGATCCAGCAGTGTGCGTGGGACTCGAGTGAGGCTGACTCTTCCGGTTACTCCTGGTCACTCCACTGAACTGTTGAGTGCCAATAAGTCATTTCAACTCATATCCCTCATTTCAGTGGAAGATTCTGAATCTTGTGTTATCTCAAAGAGGTGTACTTATAAAATTTGAAAATATGAACATTTCTCATATTAACTTCCCATTTGGGAATATGCACATATGTACTTATCCACATGATATACACACATGTAGTGGGTGTGTAAAAGCATAGACAAAATCCCAAAGTCTTCATAAAAACATTGATAGTAGCCATTTATGAGTGCTGGGTTTTGGGGTTATTAGGACTGCCTTCTTCATACTTTCCTGTATAAGGTAAATGTTTCCAATTAATGTATTGTTGTTGTTCAGTCACCAATATGTGTCTGGTTCTTTGCAAACCATTGACTGCAACACACCAAACTTCCCTGTCCTTCACTGTCTCCCAGAGTATAGCCAAACTCATGTCCATTGAGTCGGTGATGCCATCCAACCATCTCATCCACTTGCACCCCCCTCTCCTTCTGCCCTCAATCTTTCCCAGCATCAGGGTCTTTTCCAATCAGTTGGTTTTCTGCATCAGGTGGCCAAAGTGCTGGAGCTTCAGCTTTAGCATCAGTCCTTCCAGTGAATATTCAGGGTTTATTTGCTTTGGGATTGACTGGTTTGTTCTCCTTTCTGTCCAAGGGGCTCTCAAGAGTCTTCTCTAGCACCATAATTCAAAAGCATCAATTCTTCAGTGCTTAACCTTCTTTATGGTCCAACTCACATGGCTACATCACTACTGGAGAAGCCATAGCCTTGACTATACATATCTTTGTCAGCAAAGCAATGTCTCTGCTTTTTAAGATGCTGTCTAGGTTTGTCATAGCTTTTCTTCCAAGGAGCAAGCATCTTTTTTTGCAGTGATCTTGAAGCCCAAGAAAATAAAATTTGTCATCATTTCAACTCTTTTATTTTTGAAATACATGCTTATAATAAAAAATATATTCTTTTCTCAAATCAAGAAGTAAAATGGTTTTTTTTGATAAATACAACTAGGATTAATGCTGTGCTCTTGGACATCTTGAGTTTACGTTTATCCATAACTACTTTTTCTTTTGAGTAACTTTTCAGTAAGAATGCCCCAATATCTTGCAATAGCAATATACCTAAAACTCCAGCATGTTCATCTAGCACATAACAGATGCTCAGTAAATATCTATTGAATATAATTCCAAATCAAACTATATTTTCAGATAAAGCAAGTTGATTTTTCTCCCCATTTTAGATTCATAGCTTGAAACTGCATAATCAAAATTGATCTGTCCAAAAAAATACATGGAGCCCATTTACCTCTCCTGTGACACTTCATGCACAGTTATCCCTCCCAGGCCCCTCTGCAGCAGCTACTAACATCTGGAACAGGCTTTCTCTATCTTTCTGCATGATCAGAGCTGCCATTTCAAATCCCATTGAAAACCATATCTTTTTCTTTCTACTTCTGTTATTGCATTCCATAATTGCCTTATTTAACTCTGTCAAATGTATGGGAACACAGTTTTCTATGAAAACGGCTCACACACAAATACAATGCAGTAGTAGACCATTTTGAAGTTAATTTCCTAGAAATGATTGCCCCCCAGGTTAGAAATAGCCTCTCATTTGTTGGTATTCAGCAAACCCAGCTATATACAAACAAGCAAAAAATTTGTTTAAATATTTGTTTAAACAGATTTTTTTTAATGTTGGAAGGGTAGGAACAAAAGGTAATTTTGTTAATTCTTAAATGCTCTTAAAGTACTATGTTAATGGGTCTGCACCCTGGCCACATACACCAAAGATTTATTTGGCACTTAAAGAGAGATAATCAAATTCTGGACTTAGAGTTCTCTGTTTTGAGAGAAAAACACAGAAAATAATAGAATCTCCTTGTACTCCTTTTGTTGTTATTTCTACCACACTAAAGGAATTTCACCCAGGATAAAGAAAAAAAAAATTCAGGTCATTAAGTTAGTAATGTGGAAGTGAACAGAACTGATCCAAATGAGAAAAACAAATAAAAAAACAAAAAAGCTATTCATTGTGAGCTTGCTATAGCAAGGTCAGCCAGCATCACTCGCCTTTAGCAGAGACTCAAAGGCAGGCAGGGAATTGAATGAAGTTTGCATTAAAATCAAGGGAAGGCTCCAGGTATACTATGATTGGAATATGCAGGGAACTGTAGGTGGATATGTAGGACATACTCTGCCGTTGGCGGAGTGAGTGTATTTGGCTTTCTCTCTTTGGTCTTGGACTTCCTTTGTGGTTCATCTGGTAAAGAATCCACCTGCAATGCAGGAGACTTGGGTTTGATCCCTGGGTTGGGAAGATCCCCTGGAGAAGGGAAAGACTACCCATTTCTGTATTCTGGCCTGGAGAATTCCTTGGGGTTGCAAAGAGTCGGACACAACTGAGCGACTTTAATTCATTCAATCATTCATTGATCTTAAGTTAGAAGCAGGGATAAACATTAGGCAAGCTTCCTGTCACTGACCAAGTCCTAACCATGGATGTATATCACTGACAAGGATGTTTGGCTTCCTGACTGATTTCTGCAGATTGTGGGTTGAAGTTTTATCATATGTATGGTCTGGCCAATGTCCATTAGTATGTTCAATCTCTCAGTAAAAAAAAAAAAAAAAAAGATATAATTTAGAACATATCAACTTTTAAAATAAAATACCAAACATTAGATGCTAATATTTAAAGAAAACTTTTCTTAAGGAAAATGTATTTGAGTTCATATTTGAAGGAAAAGTAAGAACTAGCAAAATTAAGGGGAGTCGGTCAGGGGATGGAAAAGAGCTTTTGTATAATTTTATTCATCTATTTATTTTTGGCTGTGCTGGTCTTTGTGCTGTGCAGGCTTTTCTTTAGTTGCTGCAAGCAGGGGCTACTCTCCAGCTGGGATGTGCCCGCTTCTTGTTGCGGTGGCCTCCCTTGTATCTGGCACAGTCTCCAGGGCCCACAGGCTTCAGTAGTTGCAGCATATGGGATAGTAGTTGCAGCTCTCTAGAGCACAGGCTCAATAGTTGTGGTCCATGGGCTTAGTTGCTCTGTGGCATGTGGAATCTTCCCAGACCAGGGATCAAACCCATGTCTCCTGCAGTGGCAGGCAGACTCTTTACCACTGGGCCACCAGGGGAGCCCCCAAAAGAGTTTTTGAAATGAAGTGAACAGTTCTGGCAAAGACTGTGATATAAGAAATAGTACAGAACGTGGATAAACAGAAATCTCGGAGCTGTGTTCACAGCAATTTAAATTTGTCCACAATGAATTGGCTGAGGTGTGCTGAGACTAGGTTCCTCCTGGCCTCTTGGTAAGAGGAAGGGTCACGCATGGTCAGGTTTTGATTGTTTTCCTAAGAATACCCAGATGCCATCGAAGGAATCAGACAAACTAGAGCTTTTCTTTTAACAAAAGAATAATTTCTGCTTTCTGAAGAGTGGCTAGAGGGAAAGATAAGTTGAAAACACTAAAAACTCTTGCAGAAGCCTTAATAAAATACAAAGGACTAAACTATTAGCAGAGGTAAAGGACGGAGGAAGGAATAGTTGGGTTTAAACAATACTTCTCAAATACCAATGTGAATATGAATGCCCTGCAGATGTTAAAATACAGATTCTGATTGGATGGGCCTGGGTGGAGGGACAAGGGGGAGGTCCTGGGACTACACATTTCTAACAAGATTCCAAGTGATTTGATGCTGTTGGTCCAACAAACAAATGTTGATGTTCTGAAGTGCAAAGGATAAGAGAAATATTTCTCCTCTCTGTGATGCTCAACTATTTAAACAAAATTTTGCAACACTATTTTGTATCCTGAAACAAAATTCTTGATAAAATAATCTATCAAAATATGCACATAAATTTAAAGGGCTCGATAAGATGCCCTAAGAATAATTATAAAAGGGAGAAATAAAGTAAAAGGCAATTATAATAAGCTAATATGGATTTCAATATGAAAGTATTCAAATATAACCATACTAGAAGACATATAATCATTTTGCACCAGTCCTTAAACTCAGTGTGAATATCAGTACCAATACAGAAAAAATAAAAATGCTGTTTTTGCAATAATAAAACCTGCAGTGTTGCCATTGTGACACATCTCTACTAAATGTTTAAAATTTTTTGAAAATATTCTAAATAGAATAAAGTATCATATTATTTCAGTTTACATAGGATTTATATTTCTGAAAATATATATTTAGTGTGGTTAAAATCCTGCAAAATCTCTATTTATTTGCAAAAGGGAGTAAGCTTCAGAATTTTAAAAATTATCATCATATATGTCCTAGGGGGCATATATACTTTGTGCAGGGCAGCAGAAAATTCTTCATTTTGAGTACTGCAGACATGGAATATCCACAGGCCTAGCCAAGTATTCTGTTACTCCATATTCCATCCATAGCCTTATTTGTTTCCAGGAATTTTTGCTAACACAAAACAATGCTGCAAGGAAAATTGTGAGTGCATATTTACTTGTAGCAAAAATTGCTCTGTGAATGTGACAAATATTGTCAAACCATTCCCACAAAATAGTACCAATTTATACCTTCAGTATTAAACAAACACTTTATATTTAGAGGACAGCTTTTATAGTGCTTTTTTCTTTTTTCTTTTTTTTTAATGTTTCCTGTTTTTGTAGCAACAATGACAATCATGGAAGTTGACTCTGAGAAGAGACTTGGGGCAGTAGAGAGACTGAGTCAGGTGAATGTGCAGAAAAGGAACATTCCAACAGATTAAAACGCCAAGGCAAAGGCTCCGAGCTTGAAACATGCCTGGTGTACTGAGGACTACCTGCTCTGAGGCTAAGTAACAACAAAGGGGCAAGGATGGGACTAGACTGATTGCTGAGTTGGGAAGGAGCTTAGTGGGAGCAGAGGTTGTAAAAGAGGCGAGCACCAGATCTCTAAGGTCTTGGCAAGGCTTGAAAAGGACGTTGGAGTTTACCCTGCATGTGGTAGGAGGCCTGTGGAGACCTGAGGGTCCACTTTGAATTCTCATCATGGATCTAAGGGTCTAGCACCACGCAGTATTTTTTTCTGAAGTTATCAAGAGTCGTTTCAGAATTTTGCTTCCAAATATGAAGCTACATGTCTTTCTTTTTAAGTTCATATTATTTCTTCATATTTCACAGATTTCTTTGCATGCATGCATGCTAAGTCGCTTCAGTCATGTCTGACTCTCTATGATCCTATGAACTGTAACCCATCAGGCTTCTCTGTCCATGGGGTTCTCCAGACAAGAATACTGGCTGGAATGGGTTGCGGTTTCTCCGC